>NC_081406.1:285660519-285936542 GCF_030272615.1 Cryptomeria japonica | reverse complement strand
CAATTCAACACCCAACACTTCTTACTCTGATTTCCAAGTGGCCCCATAGTATTTTTTATGTAGCCAAAGATTTGATAAGTGGTCCTTTGAATTTTGAGAGATTGGGAAAGTGATTCTTCAAATTTGGTCATACTTGTTCATAGATTTCTAGGGTTTCTCTTTTGTGTCAATACCCTTTATAAGTTTTTAGATTTGGTAGGATTTCTTGAGTTTGATAAGGTTATTATAAATTACTATTCTTCACAAATGAAGAATACCACTTGGGATATTGTTCCTCTTTCTAAGGGAAGAATTTTTTTTTTGCTGCAATTGGATTTATTATAGAAAATATGTTTTAGATGCTTTTATTTAGAAAAATAAGGCTTTCACTATTGCTAATGGGATTCAATAGATGGAGGGTATTAATTATTTTGAAACCTTTTCTTTTGTTGCCAAGTTGGATTCTATTCACCCTGTCTTCTCACTTCCAACTTTACAAGGTTGGTCATTTTATAATATAGATGTGAAGAGTTCCTTCTTGCATGTTGGTCTTAATGAGGTGATATATATGGAGAAACCACATAGATTTATGCAAGACCTTTTACTTTTTTGTGTGAAGCATAATTCATTTTATGGTCTCAAACAATCCCCTAAGAGTTAGTTTGAAAATATGGAATTTTTTGCAATCCTCTTATCTCTCACATCGTCATTTTCATCTTGAATTTTATACTAAGAGACCAGAAAGTAATATTTTAATATTTGTGGTGTATGTAAATGATTTTATTATTCAAGGAAATTCACTTTCCTTGATCCAAAGTGCTCAATGATTATTAATGGATTAATTTAGTAAGATATTTCTTATCCTTCTACATATTTTCTTGTTGTATATTTTATTTAATATTTGGATGTGATTCATGCTTGCCACTAGATATATCTTAGCTTAGTGACAGGAATTATGGTTTTGATCTTGCAAAATATGGTTAAATAAATTTCTCTTAAAAATATTTTAATTATTTAGCATGTCTATTATAACTAGTAAGAGTTTGGTGACTTGTTTTATCTGTTGATTAATGCATTTACCTTGAATAATTGAAGAATAGTAAATAAAATTTTGTTATCATTATCGTATTTGGAGCTAGGAAACGTTTGAACTAAGATATCTTAGTGACTAATGAATCCTTTAGTGAGGAGATTATGTATAATGTTTCTAAATACTCTATAGGAAATATATAATTTTGTTGTGTTCAAAATAAGATTTATATTAATGTGTGTGTGCATCTTTGCCTTAAGCTTGTGACTTCTAGGAGTAAGTCGAGTTTTAGAAGGGAAGGATGTAGTACCCCTCCCTTACTCATCCTCTATTTGAGGATGTGATAAACACTTCTAGATTTGTGCATGTTCCGATATCTTTTGGCGCGTGCTTATATTTATAGTCTCTTTGACGTTAGTGGATTCGTTATGATTTTTATGGATGAAGTTGTACCATGGACTATTATGATGATCAAATTTATGTTTAGTGATCTAGATGCACTCATTACTCAAGTATGGATTATATTTCCTACAAGAATATGATTGCATCTTACTAGTGCTAACCTCACTTCATGATTATATTGTATGAGTAGATGATATGGTTTTTGTGACTTCTTGTTATTGTACTCATGAAAGAGATGATGTCATATCACTTGTAATTCCCCTCCTTGACCTAGTTGATGCAATACCCGCGATAGGTTCACCAAGGCCATTGAAGGGTGTTCAAGATTTTGATTAGGAAGTTAGACATTATGGGGACTCACGTTATCTGTTGGTTGCATGAATGATGATGTAGAGTTAACCCTTGAGCCGACTCCCGTTCTATTTTAGTAGACTTGATTGGATCTTTATTTTGAGTGATAGGTATGATATATATGATTAGACATACATGATGCATAGAGGTTGTTTTGGTTTTTCCTGTAGATCTTATTGATGATGGTAGACATGCATTGCATGATTTCATGTTTCCTGATACTAATCAGTATGCTCATGTTTAGTTACGACTTTATGTGATTTAGATGTTAATATGATGATGATTGATTTCTATGTGTATTTATGTCAAAATTGATGCATAGACGAATAGTGTTAGAATTTCAATTTATCATGTACTTTGATAGATTTTACTAATTTTGCTTTATTATGTAATGGATATGCTAACCCTAGTGTGATCTACCTATGATGTGATGGTGCATATGCTATGTGTTTACAACATGGTTACTGTGTGACTGTCTCTATGGGGGAATAAACATCATGTCACTCATTACGAGAGAGATGTGTTGTTAATAAATTCCTCCACTTGTCTGCTATGAATATGTATATATGTATGTATGCACGTACCATTTTGTGGTTGTAGGTTTGTAGGTACTTAGGCATTCATTCCTCTGGTGCAACCGGGTGTGAGCTCCCTTGGCTTGACAAGTGCAAGCATGCCTCTACCCAATGCAAAATATGTCATCGGAGGTGTTGTTGGTTCCCTGCCCAAACTCTAGGTCTAGGTTTGTCGTTGAGTTATTGTCGCCATTCTTGGCGAAATTTTCTATGTCGTGATTTGTGATTATGTGGCATGGTGAGTTCGCTGATTTAGTCTATTGATTTATTTAATTTTGGCTATCGAATTATAGTGATAGATTGATTATTCAATTTATTTAATTTTAATCTATTAGTTATAATGATTTGTGATTTTATTAGTGACATATGCTATTTTGATTTAATGAGTTTTCATGATTCTAATTATTGAATTGGTAGTTTATAGTTATTTAATTACATCGTGTTGGGCATATTTAATATTCATTATTTAAAATATTGATGAGGTTAATAATCATGATCTATTGAATTGAGGTAGTAGTTTCATTATTTAATTTATTTAATTTATGATAATGAACTTTCACAACTAAGTGATTATTTAATAATAAATAATAATTTTTAATTTTTAATAATAATAGTATTATTTTAATTTATTGAGATTTAATGAATTTGATTATTTACTTGGTCATTAATAGTTGGTGATATTTTTTTGCTTGGATATATTTGATATTTAATTATTTAAGGATTATTGAGGCTTTATTTAATATTTAATGTGTATAGCTTTTACTAATTGTGTTTATTTATTCTAATTCCCTTACATATTTTATTTATTTGATGATCGAATCCAATCTTTATTTAATTTTTTTATTGCAGGGTTTTGATTATTTAATTAATTATCCTTTCGATTTATTAAATGGAGTTATTTTATATAGTTGCTATAATTATTTTAGGAATAACATTATTGTGGGAAAACAATAAAATAATAACTTGATTTTTATTTTTTTAATAAGGAAATAGTTGCAGAGAGGTAGCACCCTTGTATTAAATAGAAAAGAGAATACAAGGCTTCATTCAATAAGAGCAGTAGGGGGAAAGAATCAGGAAGAAAACCCCCAACCTTAGCTCTAGTCCCTAAACAAGAAAGACCAGCCCTTTAGGCTGGATGAGTACAAACATAAACCAACCACTTAAAGATGTAGAGGTTATAAAAATATACAAGCTCAAAAAATAGAGAGACCGAAGGGCCTAATTAACAACCGAAGTCAAAGAGAGTCTTCAGAAGCTTCATCCACAAGTGCATTTGCTGCATCCAGGACAATGGGACATTTAGTGCCACAGTTCAAATGAGTTATCGATTCTTCCTTCTGCTTAGGGAGTCGGTAGTCATTTGGGAACCTTTCTTCACCCATTCCAAAACCCCAGTCATTTCCATCCACCAGATCTCCATTCTCAAAAATCCCAAAGTCATCAGTGCCCGCTAGATCTTCATCACAAAGAAATTTTGCCATCCATTCCAACGTGAAACCGTTATGTATGCCAGCTGCTTTAAGTAGGAACTCAATGTTCCTGGAGATGACAGGCCAGGTATCTTGGAGAGACTCGAAATCCAGGGAATTAACAATCACAAGCTTCCTCACCTCTGCTCTGTTGCTTAGTGACATATAGTAATTTTGGGGAAGTGAAATTCTAATATTAGCATCAATATTGTCCAATATAGCATCTATTTCCCCCAATAGGAAATGCTTAAACTTCATTTGAGTTAACAATTTTGCTTTCTACTTACTAGTCCCCATGTAAATTATCATTGCATGAAAAGAAGCTGGGATATCAGCATTGGCTTTGTACCTGTGGTAAGACATAACGAATTCCTTTCCCAAAATGCTCTTAAGGCTATGGAGAATAAGAGGATGTTGAGAGAAGAGGACCTCTTGCAAACATCTATCCGTGATTTCACCCAGGAAAGCCATCTGGCAACAAGTAGCTTCAAGGAGGATTGGGGTCTCCATATTGAGTCGTCGAGAAAGGAAAGCAATTGTTTGATGGAAAGAAAGGGTATTCCATTGTTAAACAACAAGGTATCAAACCAGAGAATACCACATCCTACAAGCAATTCATACCCATTAAATTCCCACATGCATGAGCTGGCAGTATCCCAGAAAAACCATATATGCCAAAGCTCCTCAACTTGGTGTCGACTGACTTTAAACATCAAGTGATAATAAACAAATCTTAAGAGGATCTAATTGTAACTAGATTTAAAGAACACTTATATTTAATTGCCACCAGCCAAAAATTGACACTAATCAATGATGTTGACCATGCATCACATCTCATTGATAAGAAGGAACCTTAATAGGTTAACAGGGTAGACGATCCTTCTCTCCACCGGAGACCTTGATCGTAAACTGGAGAGGGGGTAAAGCACCGGGGAGCAAAGCACCGGTTTACTCCATAATTAGAAGTTGTGGAGAGAACCAAAGATCGCGCAACCATCAATAAACCCAACCAGGGAGCATCCCCCTCAATGGAAAGTGAGGATAGCATGTCAACCGGTGGAACCAAAGACACATTACCAACCAAGCCAATAGAAAAATATCAGCGGTGGATATTCCGGTGGGGTCATTAATGACTATAGCCAATTTAGAAAGTCTACCAGCATCACCATTACCTTCCCTATAGATGTGGCTAACTTTAAATTCATCAAAGGTAGCTAGCAGCGTCAGGATCAGTTGAAGCCACTAGTTAAGTTGCCAACTGGGGATGTTATTACAGCAGATCGCATTAATAGCATTTAATGAGTCTCCCTCCAAATGAATTTTGTACACCCCTAGCTCCTTCCCTAACTAAAGACCTCTTAAAGCCACTCTGAATTCCACTTCATTATTAGCAACCACTCCAATATTTTCAGAGATTTCTTTTATGCAGAGACCATCAGAGTCCCTTAGAATACAACCAATACCACTTTGACCTGGGTTTCCTGTAGAAGCACCATCAAAGTTTACCTTGCTCCACCCATCCTCAGGTGCATCCCATTTTACCCCCACTCTTGGATTGGTTTGATCCACTGGGGTGCCCAGTCCAAAGATCGGTGGGATGAGTAGGTTTGGAAAAACCAACTTAATCTTACAATCCCAGTACATGAATAGAATTTTCTTTAATGTTTTAGAATGGGCAGCCTCATTCACGAGCTCAGTCAGGTGGTTCTCATTTTTCCCACAAAGAGACAACAGGCTCATTTCTTTTCCCTAGAAGATTCTATATTTCCTTTCTTTCCAAATTTCCCAAATCAGAAGTGATGGGAGGATAAAAAGAAAATCAGCAAAAATAGCCTTACCTACTAGTTTAGGCCATTGCAAGGACCACTTGTCAGCCCTATTGGGAAGGGGCTAAAGATTCTTAGGTTTCCCATAAAATGCCACCAATAGTGACTGGAGAATTTGCAGTGGAGAAGAGGATGATCTGCAGTCTCTTCATGTTCTAGACATAAAGTACATCTGCTAGGTCCATTGATATGCATTGAATGGAGTCTTTCTTGAGTTAATATTTTTCTCTAACAAGCCAACCAGGCAAAGGACCCCGCTTTGGGAAGGAGGTATTGATGCCAAAAAATATTAATAGGCCAATGTTTTTTATCTATCGTCGCTTCTTTCAACTTGTAACCAAAACAAACTTTGTATTTTCCATCGGAGGAACCGCACCACCTAATAATGCCCTTATTAGGGGAAGGGAAGCTAATCCTTTTGTTGAAAATGTCAGTAAACAATTCCTTCTCAAACTAATCCAGATATAGTTGATCCAAAGAGTTCCATTTCCATTTAGTAATACCATTATCTTGGATCAGATAAACATAATCACAGATGTTGTGTCCCCAAAGGTGATAGATTTCTACCATAATAGGTTGCAGAGAGGGGTTATTACATAGGGCATCTTCACCAGAGCAAGAATCAAACCAAAAGGAGGCATCCCTACCATTCCTGACATCCCAGGTGACCTGATCGCTTATGATTTCCCCGTTGTCCACAATAAAATTCCAGATAGCTGAGCCTCTCGGAGGATTATTGATAGTCAAAAAAAAATTATGGTCCAAGGAGTCCAAATATTTATGTTTTAGGAGCCTTGCCCATTTTTGCTTCCCGCCACTACAAATTTCCCAAACTAGTTTAGCACCCATTGCTAAATTCATAATCAAGATTTGGCAAATGGTAGCACCTCCTGCCTTTTTTGGTTGGCAGATCTTTTTCCAAGCTATAAAAGGAAATTTACCTTTGTCATCCGAGCCATTAGAGAAATCAACATCACAATTTCTCATTAGAGAAATCAATTCATCTTCAATTGCCACCGGCAATCTTAGGCCAGCCCGATTTATTGCATCTATGGGCTGAAAAAGAAATATTTTGATGGGCTAGAGAGGAGGTCAAGGTTTTATTTTTTCCTTGTAGGTTCCACATTGGTCGAGTGGTTGGAGCTTTTTGCCATTGGGATTTTTCCCTCCTTGTTGGTGTACTTCTTCATGCATGGACATGGACCCTCCATTGTGATGGTCGTGGACTCTAGAACAGATTTATGTATTTGAAACTTCATGAATACTGAGATGTTGTTATTATGTAAAAGAATCATTTATTGTACATTCATGTCTACACTATATTATAAAAATTTTGGTGGATTCTTTGTAAGGCATCATTATGTAATATTGGAAATATGATCATGATTATGTATGTATTGTTCAAGTATGTGAAAACTATTGTAAACATGACAAGAAACTTAAAACCTTATAATGTAAACTATCATGCTTATGTTGTAATGAGATTAGTAGTTAGATCATAAAGAAATAATTATTTGACATCCATATGTTAAGTAATAATGGTCCAAATATGAACATGTGATAAGAAAAAAAAGTTGCCTTCGTTTACTTTTATTATTTCATTCTTAGCAATGGGAAGAACTACTGAATAGAAGATGTACTTTTCTGTAATTATTAATGAAACATAGTTAGATGGTAGATGATTGTTTTTGACACTTAGACTTGATTAATGCCAACTAAAAAATTATCTCGTTAAGCTATCAATGAAAAATCAAGAAAACATGAGATTCAATGGTGACATTAGTAAGCATCATAAATTCTAAATCAGCCATAAGGCTGAAAATCTAAATGAAGCTTAGAGGATTAAAATCATTAAGATCATGTATGAATATGCATGAATATATAATATGATTGCAATCAAACCTTTAATGTGTAGACAATGTCAACATACCTACATAAGCATAAGCAAGCTAAGTGCACATGTAGATTTTCTTATGATAGCACTAAATAGTATGTCATATAAATAATGCACTATGTGTGTGGGCAGAAATAGAAATAATATCATCATGGTAGTAGTAGTTCATACTTATCATCTTAAGGCATAAGCATGAGAGGCCAGTGGGTATGCATTGATTTATGTGCAAGATTGAAATTAAATGATGTCATGATTTAGATGGTCATGGAACTTAAGACCTTGTATTGTGAGATAGATCATCATTTTAAATGAATTATACTCATACATGGGAAATGATCATGTCAAAACTATGGATGGATATCCATTAGTAGTATGCATATGATAGAAGCTTCTTATTTAATGTCATACCCTAGAAAGTATATGGTTATCCATGCATTAGATAAGTCAAGGCACATTGGAAGCATTAAGTATATTTGAATGTAGGCTTGTAGAAATGTATGGTTTGGTTCCTAGAATAAGATAGTGTCAAAAGGATTTTGTCTCATATTTGATTATGTAGTTGTTATGAATTTTGGATGATACAATACATTATGGAATAATAGGGCAGCATATTTAGCATACCCTTGTGTGGAGACTTAATGGTAGATAAATCATTAGGTGTATATAAGTATGCTCTTCATGGTTGTAAATCTAATGTGTGGACTAAGAATTGAAGAGTTAATAATGAAATAAGTGGTGACGTCAAGATTCCCTAGGGAACTAATGAGATAATTTAAATATGGTTCCACTTGCATTAAGAACTTAGCTCGACAATCAATATCTAACACCCAACACTAACAGTGAAACTAGTTGAACCAACTCTTGTACGCATTGCCTAATTTGGTAACGAAAATTTAACATAATAAAATAATAATAATTATCCTTCTCTTTTAGGTTAGTTTTTGTAAGTTTTCTTAGGGTTTTTTGACGGGTGCTACATCTAGTATCAGAGCCAAGGTCACAACACTGGGATCTTTGGTTATGGTTTTGTGTGTCTTAATCATGCTGAAAGTATGCATTAGAAAGAAAATTGCAACAAGTTAGAAGTGATTCATCCTACTCAGGAATTGAACATATACCACTCAAAATTGTTTGATAAATATCAAAAAATAAAACTACCTAAATCTTCAACATCTATCTCAAATTTATCCTATTCCCCACTAGTCATAACCTTTTTCTCATGACTTGAATTGGGAGCTGATTTCATTGTTAGGAAGGTCTTCCAAGAGTTTTAACTTGGATCGTGCAAAAGTCTTCATTGAGAAACATGCAAAGGACTGACCAAGTTTGGAGGGCTAAGAATGCTTAGAAGGCCTTCAATGTCAATTACCAATGTGTGTAGGATACAAAAATAACCACATAAAATATGTATAATATAACGGTAAAGATAGAATAGTCCCTGATGTTCTAGAATTGTTTGATCACCTATATAGTACATTGTGATATTCTTGAATTTAAATAACTCTTGGCATCTCATGGATGTTTAGAAAAGGGTTGCATGTAAACTCTTAACACAAGTTGTTTATTTTGAAAATATTTGCTTGTTATATTGATTTCCTTTCGGGTGATTAAAGGAATATGTAATAGGAAAGCTAAGGTTATGACTAAGCATATAAGGATTTATTAATGACTTTTGGGTGATGCCCTAGTCTTAGATAGTGGGAGTAACATTGAGGTGTCCTTGATACATATGGAGGCATAACATAGTGCTATGTTCATGCTGGGAAAGAAGTGAAATAAAGTAGATCCTATTATGTTAGGGAGTTGGGTTGGAAATAGAAATGATTTGTGATAATGGTTAAGATATGTGTAAGAAGGAACTCAAACATTTACTATGAAGTATAATTTAAAGGAACCTTAGGAAGACGGAGTGATGCTAATGAATGGGAACCTTTAACTCATGGTTGAAGTAGGATGATTGGTAGAAGATTGGTTGAAGTAGGATGATTGGTAGAAGATTCTTAGCCTAAAGGAGCGCAAATCAGTTAGTGATATTTGGGTATTTAAGAAAACTATCAAGTGCTCTATCTGAGCGTAAATTTGCAAACAAGAAAGATGATTGATTGCTGGCATTAATAATAAGAATTGCACCCATTAGAAGGAGTTGCATAGCGTAACTTGTAAGCGAAGCGTAAGGTATATCTAACACGTCCATGATTTTTAATTTCTTCCAAAGGAATGGACCTTTTTGGTGGGATTCCTACTCATGTAAGTGTAAGTTAAATGTAAGTTGACTTGTGAGCATACCATGACATAGGAGTATATATATATATATATATATATATAAGGTAAGGCACGGTGCATTGTATACGGAAAGAATGATACTCCTATGCCTTTAATCATTTGATTAAATAGTGGACTCCCAACCTTGAATAGGATTGTGAGATTTTTATGTGTTAAGTATTGTTTCTATTATGTCCCTATCAAGCCTCTGATAGTATGTGTGAGGGGATACACCGCAGAGAGTTGCACTAAACTAATTGATTAGTTGGGTAGTGATGATATTAACTTAATAGTTGAAATACGCAATTTAGAGTAAATATACCTATTAACTTCAGATTTTATTGAGTGTAGGAGTGCTTGCGGATTGAGTGGCTTATGATACACAATGAGTCAAGCAAGCCAGTTGATTGAATCCTATATTTTTCAACTAATGTGAATACTTTATGTGTGGTTAATAAGTAAAGATGACGAATTCAAGTAGAGTAGTGAAAGCATGGTGAAGGAAATTATGTGATCTATGTGTTAAAAATCACACATTTGTAAATAATTAGGCCACCTAATATTAGATATTTTGGGTTTTCTAGACTAGAAATGACCTGAAATGGTGCACTTTCAAGAAATTTCTCCCTCATTTAGACCCATGCTATGGTCTCTTCGGTGATTTTGGGATATTTTATGTAGAGAATATTGTGCAGAAGGAACAATTGTCTTCTTATGTGGGTAGAGACATACACTAAAAGAGTGTCGGTATGCCTAAATATTACAAACTATTTCAATTTTTTCCTACTCGATTGATAGAAATTAAGTGTTTTGACCTTCACAATTATGGTTAAAGGATGTTACCACGGTAATATTTCAACAATTCAGTACTTACCTAGTAGCTAGTAGAAGAATTATTATTTATTGTCTCTAGAGGAATGCATTTGTACTAGATGAATAAGGAAAGAATGGGGAACTTCAATGTTGAAATCTCATCTTCGGTCAAGATATGACTAGATAATACATAGTTGTTGAAGCCCGATATTAGGTAGAATGGATGGACTATTGTCAAGTATATTGTAGTAGAAATAATTATTGTTAATGGTTAGAGGAATGTTTGGATTGAGTAACTCTTGATGTATCCTAACCTTTGCGACTTCCGGGCATAATTCAAACCCAAGGGGGGGAGGATGTAATGCCCCTCCTTGATCTGGCTGATGTGATACCTGCGATAGGTTCATCGAGGCCATTGAAGGGTGTTTAGGATTTTGATTAGGATGTTAGACATTATGGGGACTCAAGTTATTTGTTGGTTGCATGGATGATGATTTAGAGTTCTCTCTTGATCCGACTCCCATTCTATTTTAGTAGACTTGTTCGGATCTTTATTTTGAGCGATGGGTATGATAGATATAATTAGACATATGTGATGCATGGAGGTTATTTTGGTTTTCCATGTGTATCTTATTGATGATTGTAGACATAAATTGCATGATTTCATGTTTCCTGATAATAATAATTATGCTCATGTTTAGTTACAACTTTATCTGATATATATGTTAATATGATGATGATTGATTTCTATTTGTATTTATGTAAAAAATTGATAAATAGATGGATAATATTAGCATTTCAATTTATCATGTACTTTGATAGATTTTACTGATTTTTCTTTGATGTGTAATGGATATGCTAACCCTAGTGAGATCTACCTATGATGTGATGTTGCATATGCTATGTTTACAATATGCTTATTGTGTGATTGTTTGCATGGGGGAATCAATGTCACGTCATTGATTACGAGCGGGACATACCGTTGTGAAATTCCTCCACTTGTCTACTATGAATATGTATATATGTATGTATACACATGTATCATTTTTTGGTTGTGGGTTTGTAGGTACTAAGGCATTCATTCCTCTTGGGCAATTGGGTGCAAGCTCCCCTGGCTTGACAGGTGTGAGCGTGCCTCTTCCCAATGGCAAATGTGTAGTCGGAGGTGTAGTTAGTTCCCTACCCACAATCTAAGTCTAGGTTTGTCATTGAGTTATTGTTGTCAGTCTTGGTGAAATTCTATATGTCGTTATTGTCATCATGATTTGTGAGTGTGGCATGGTGAGTTCAATTATTTAGTCTATTGATTTATTTAATTTTGGCTATCGAATTATAGTGATAGATTGATTATTCAATTTATTTAATTTTGATCTATTAGTTATAATGATTTGTGATTTTATTAGTGATAGATGCTATTTTGATTTAATGAGTTTTCATGATTCTAATTATTGAATTGGTAGTTTATAGTTATTTAATTACATCACATTGGGTGTATTTAATATTCATAATTTAAAATATTGATGAGTTTAATAATCGTGATCTATTAAATTGAGCTAGAGGTTAGATTATTTAATTTATTTAATTTGTAATAATGAATTATCGCAACTGGGTGATTATTTAATAATAATAACAATTTTTAATTTTTAATAATAATAGTGTTATTTCAATTTATTTCAATTTATTGATTTTGATTATTTACTTGGCAATTAATACTTGGTGATATTTTGTTGCTCGGATATTTTGATATTTAATTATTTAAGGATTACTAAGGCTTTATTTAACATTTAATGTGTATAGCTTGATTTACCAATTGTGTTTATTTATTCTAATTGCCTTACTTATCTTATTTATTTGACGATCGAATCCAATCTTTATTTAATTTATTGTTGTGGGGTTTTGATTATTTAATTAATTATCCTTTTGATTTATTAAATGAAGTTATTTATTATACTTGCTATAATTATTTTAAGAATAACATTATTGGGTGGAAACAATAAAATAATAACCCCACTTATTGTATTTATGGGATGAAAAAGAAATATTTCGATGGGCTAGAGTGGAGGTTAGGGGTTTTCTTTCCTTTTTGCTTCATGCTTCTCGTGAAAACATGGGGAGAGGGGTTTTTTCTACAATCTCTTTTATCCCTCTCTTCTTCTACCAAAAAAATAGAGACTTTGGGGTTTTGGCTGAGTTGACCATTGTGTTTAGGGAATTTGTTTTGGGAGAGAATATGGTTGTTGTGTTGTTGGAGGTTGAAGGAACCTTCTTCTTCAAGTATTCATGCCATAGCACTAGGAGGAGGTTGGTTACCTTCTATTTCCTTGGTTGCGTTTTTGGATTTGATTACTGTGCCTCTTCTTGTGCCTAGAATATTTGAAAATATAAATAGAAAAGGGTTTATTTGGCTAATGATTTTACTGTTATTGAAATTGGAATCCCTTTGATGAAAACGAAGAGATTTAGAATTCAAATGAATGGGGATACATAATATTGGTTTTCTCTACTGAATACTTATTTGGGAATCTTGTTTGTGAAAATCACTGTGATTATTACTTCTCTTCTCTTAAACTTAGAGCTATACTTGTTAAATTATTTGAGATTGTTGTTTGAAACCCTAATTAAATCTGAGGTTGTGCAGTGTTATCATATGTTATTTGAATTTTGATAGGATAGGGCTATGAACCAACACCCACATTTTGATGAGGGTGTCGGCATGTTATGTCACCCCCTCCACTTATTTGATTCGCTTCTGTAACTAATGCCTATTGCCCCCCTTTACTATTAATTTTTCATTTCATAATTCTACCCACGATGTGGACTGGCTATGTAAACCACCCACATCTTGGGCTCAGGGCATAGCTCTCCCCATCCATGTCATAGCTCAAGGTATCACTCATGAGGGATGCCCTTCTAGCATACTATATATATAAACCTCTTCCCAATTAAAATGAATTTTGAAGAATTCCTTGGTTGGGGGTATAGCATATTTGAACACCTAATTCGATGGTTTATTACCACTACTACCCCAAGCTCTATATGTGTATTTTTGCCCAGGTATAATTGAAAAAGGTAATGGTGTATGATGTTTTAGCAGATAAAATGTTGTAAATTGGAAAATCGAACCCTAGGTGTTCCCCCCACTCCAAGGAGAGAGAAAGGAGGTCACTAGGGTTGACGGTTTTCACTTAGGAGAGACTTTACATTCAAAAGAGGGGTTGAAACCCACAGGATCCAATCCCACACAATGCAAGACTAGATTCTAAATGAGTTTCAAGGGTTAAGACATCAAGGATACCCTCTTTTGTAAAGAATGTAAATAGAAAGATCGAACTAGGAATGTATGTAAAAAGTAAGAAAGATTCACTTGTAGACGGAGATAGGGACACGGGATGAAGCTCCAGACCTGAAATTAGCAGTAAAATGTCGAGATGATGTTGTCCTACAAATTTAAGCGAAATTTGATGGGACGATGGCACCCGGAGTGCACACGGTCCTTCAAAAAATCCGCGAAACGAAGGGGGATCTGTTCGTCTCTGAACAAGGATTCCAGATCTTCAATTACAGTCGTGTACCTGCAACCTACACACAGAAAAGAGAGGACGATTGGGGGGTTAGGGATTAGGGGTTTGCCTTTAGGTCAAACCCCGGTTTTGGAATTAACCAAGAAATGAGAATGTTGTAAATGTAAGTGTTTGTAATGTAATCAAGTACTGATACCTTGTTGTAAGAATGTTTGTATTCTTACATGCGAAGGTGTAATGATGTTGTATGTTGTATGTGATCTCCTCTTCAATGGTTGAATCCTTGTCTTGAATCCAACACCTAGCCTTGAATGGAGACTTAGAATACTCAATTGCTTGAAGGAATGCTTGAATGCTTGAATGTTTTTCTAACGCTTCCACCTCTTGTACACATATGTCTTTCGTCCCTTTTTTGGGAGAGGAAATGTAGTTTATATACTTGTCAATTAGGGTTAGGAGACTAATTTTTCTGACCTTAGGCCGACCTAGGAACATTATTTTCCAATTTGCAAACTTGAAGACCCGATGCCCAACAAGAAACCGGGCCCAAAATAGGGCCAGGGACCAAGGCGCTGGGTGCCATGGTCCTGAGGGACCAAAGCATTTGGCGCCATGGTCCTAAAGGACCAGGGTGCTGGGTGCCATGGTCCCACCTCTCGGGACAGCAGGGTGCAAGGAGGATCAGGCCAAGGTGCAAAAATATGCAGTTTTTGATGTCGCAAGTAGGTTTCGAGGTCTCCATTCAGGCTCAATGTTGCACCGCCATCGTGAAGACCCAAATGCAGTCGAAATTGCAAGTGTCACAATTTTAGGACGCTACATTTAGCCCCCACTTTAGTGGGAGTATAAGCGTACGCCCATACTTCCGGTAAAGTACAAGGAAACAACATTGAAAGACTTTCACCACGTCAAGGAGGCAAGATACACCAAGCACCGAGTGGACTAAGGATCTTACGACTTCGATTGACAAGGTAAAAGGGAAGATCATGAGGGAGAACCATGACTGTCAGTAGTAAGGTTCCCTCACTATGAGTCATGCAAGAAAAATACCAAAAATTTTCAAGGCAAAGCTAAATTCGCCAAGAGATTTTCAAGTATCTTGAAGAGATATGAACGGGGTGTATGCCCCCCTATGTTAAAACGATCGCACACGCCTCATCGAGGTAAATTTCTTTAAGGTAGTGATACATATAAGAAATGAGAAGGGAAAGGAGCACATTATCACAAGGATTTAGCCCCCAAGTGTGAGATAAGCCCAAGGATAATAGACACAAAACACAAAGCACGAGGTGACTTCACTTTCCTCGAGGTCAGTATGCTGTATGATAATTCATGTATATCATATGTATGTATGCATAATTGTTCTTCATTCCCCAATCAAGGAAGGTCACCTAGAAGAAGGGAACACATGTATCTTTTGAGTCAACATGAGAGAGACCAAAAGAGATCTCAATGCTTTGCATCATCCTCAAGTAGACAACACTAAGGACAACAAATAGAAGCATGAGAATAACACATAGAAGAAGTAACAAAAGAGATCAAGAGAGGAGGAGAGAGTCTGCTATGCTAATGAAACTAGTCTAGCATGTCATCCACCCCCCGATCTTGTTGATCAATATTTTGGGAAGGCAGGAAACACGCTAGAGGAGGAACATCCAACACAGCAGATGGAGCTATCACAAGATCCAAACAAGGGCTATGTTCATGTTCCACGCCACATTGTTCTTGTCTAGGAGCTAGGATAAGTGCTTTAGAAAATTCATTAGATAAATGGTTATCAACATCAACATATTCATATTCACTATCAGAAGAAAGAGGAGTAACATTTTCATCATGAATAACATTTTCATTTATATCATCATCAAGATTTATAAAAATAGGATCTTTAACTCGCACAGGATCAAGACCATCATGCATATTATGTTTAGGGGATTTTGGCTCAATTTTTGGCTGAGGAGAAAATGGAATAATACTAGCTGAAGGTGTTTTTGGGGATTGAAAAGTTTGAGAAGCAGCTGTGTGTGCTCTAAGATGACGCTTTCGTCAATGTTCACATGCAGAATGATTTCGTCTAGTCTTAGTAGGAAGTTGAAAAGATTGAGGAGGAGGAATGTTCTCATCCTTCTCACTTGGGTGTTTAGGTTGTGGTCTCTTAGGTTGAACAATAGGAGAAGAGGAAGGTCTCTTCTCTCTATAAGAGGAAGGAGGAGGAACTGCTCCATATAAGGGAGGAATATCTGGTTTAGGAACGAGACCAAGTCCATCATGACGAGGAGGTATAGTTCTACCTTTAGAAAGTTTATTAGATATAGACGTAGTCACATCCATAGGGATGGGTTGGGAATCTTCTTGAGGAAAGACATTAGTTTTATCTTTCAAAGGAAGAACTTCCTTCTCAAGAACGATAGGAATATCAAGTTTGGGTGTTCTAGGTTCACTTAGAGATAGGATCATATCTTTTTTCCACTTTTGATAATATTTGAAAAGATGATCACTTCATGGTGGAAGAGATTGAAATTGTTTAGGCCAAAAATAATCAATAGGAACGCTAGAAGTTCTTTCAGCTGGTTTAAAGAGACTATGATTGACAGTAACAACTTCACCATTATGGGGAAATTTCAAACACTTGTGAATAGGAGAAGCAATAGCTTTCATGGAAGATAGCCAAGGATAGCCTAGCTTCACACGAAATTGTTCGGATGATGGAATAATAGCAAATCTTGCATCAAGGGATTTGTTATGAACCTCAGTAGGTAATGTAATAGAACCAATTGCAGGAGAAGAAAATGCATCAAATAATTTCACAACCACATTTGTTTTGTCATAGATCACTTGATTCAATTGCAAAGTAAAAAGAAATTCTTCAGTAATGATATTAACCATACAAGAAGGATCAATAAGCACTCCACGGCAAGGTGTTTTCTTAACTTTTGCAACTATATATACAGGACCATCAGGTGCCCTGATAGTTTCACTAGAATCAAATGTGATGGAAGGCTCTTTAGGGATTTTTTGTTGTTCCATAAAGTTAGTCACATTCGAAGTCATAGACACAAGACTATCAGGTGAGAAAGAGGAATCATTAGTCTCAATCACATTCGAGGTATGAGAAGGTAATGGATCAGTAAAAATCTTAAGATTTTGGTAAGGAGGAGCTACAGATGTGTTGCCTTTATCATTCACACCAAAAATAGAGATAGTATTATTATCAATCAAATCTTGAATTTTACCCTTTAAAGAAAAACATTTTTCGGTATCATGCCCAGGTTGACGATGAAATTTACAAAAAGATTTGTTATCAAAATAGGGTGAATTAATCTTTGTAGGATCTATTTGCTTTATAGGAGGGAGGGTAAGCACATTTTGTTCCAATAACTTATTCATAATACTATGCAATGATTCATTCAAAGGAGTAAACTTTCTTTCTTTCTTGAAGAACTTAGAAATAGGAGGCACACCTGATGCTGCATTCACATTGTTGTTGATGATGTTTTCATTGAACTTAATGACCCCTCTGTTCGGTTTAAACTTCCCAAATGGTTGTTGACTACTATCACCCTAATCACTCGGAGCCATAGGATTTGCTTGTTCCATTTCACTCACAGTCAGTTGATAATTGTGAAGAGTTGCGCACAACTGTTGGAAAGAAGTAAACTCAGAAAACAAAAGTTTTTCTCTAATATCTTTTTGTAAATTAGAAATAAAGATTCTTTGAATATCATTGTCAGGTACGGGAAAAGAAATTTGAGCATATAAATGCTTATATCTACCAATGAAATCAGTCACTTTTTCTTTAACACCTTGTTTACAATGCATTAAATCAATCAAAGTAACTTTAGGACTTATATTGTTTTGAAATTGTTGAATAAAAGCATTTGCAAGTTGTTGGAAAGAAGTAATATAATAGGAAGGTAATGAGAAATACCATTGTAGAGCCTTATCTCTTAATGTTCTAGTAAACAGTTTTGCAAGCAACCTTTGGTCATGAGCAAAATCAGTACATATTGTTTGAAAGGTCTTAACATGTGTTAGAGGATCACCCTTACCATTATAAAGTTCCAACTGTGGGATTTCAACATGCTTAGGGGGGATAGCTCAAACAATGTCAAGAGAAAGTGGGCTCGCAACCTCAAATGTGGGCACACTAAACTTAGATTGATTCATAGAGGCAATTTGCTGTTGTAAAGAAGAGACAGTTTGTGCAAGATTGTTAATGGTCGCTTCAGTTGAAGAGTTCATATTAGACGTGTTAGATTGTGATGGAGGTATTATGTTATTGAAAGAAGGTATTGATTGAGAGTAAGGTGGTGGGACACTATGATAGTTAGTCATAGGAGATGATTGGAAAGGAGGAACACTACAAGGAGGAATGGAAGGGTTAAATGAATTGCCCCCTTGCGTCATGTTCATTTGTGGGGATATAATAGGAACACTCATTGAAGGAAGAATGAATGAAGAAGTAGGATTGCCCCCATGACTGGTGATCATAGGTGGAATGTTTTGGATTGAAGTAGTCATTATGTTTGATGTAAAGGTAGGCATACTAGCAATAGAAGTTGTCAAAGGGATAGAATGATTGACTTGAGTAGGAGGTTGTGTATAACCTAAAGTTTCGGCACAACTCTTCATAGGCATCACATTCAAATCCATGATGTGTGCAATACCACGCAAAATATCAATTCCATTCTTATCACTTTGAACCATACGTTTTAGACCCTTAATTAATGAAAGAGCTTCACTATCGGGGTATTCTTGAGACATCCACTGCTGAAAATCATCAAATTGGTTATCCAATTTTGAAAGTTGTTCCACAAAAACCTCATGGAGAGCTTCTTCATCATTAAGAGGATTAGAGGAATTACCCATGTCCTCGTTAAAAAGGCCATTCAAATTAGGTTCCATCTCCTCGGTAATTACACCCTGGAAAGACTTAATTCTAAGGCTTCGTCTAACGGGAATAGTGTAAGTAGGACTTATTGTTGTAAAACTCATGCACTAAAGAGAGAGAGAAGATTTTGAATTTATTTTCGAATTTAGAGGTAGCAAATTTCAATAAAATCAGCCAATCTCCTGGATTTAAGCTGTTAAATACAATCAGGACAATCTCCCGAAATTTTAGGAAAAATGTCAGGGACTGTGGCGAACGGAGTGCACACGGTCCTCGCAACTTTTTTTGAAATTTTCAGGGATGAAAATTATGATGATTTTAAAGATAATCTGAAAAAATTGAGTGATTTTACGATCTGTAGATAGGCCAAATTAAAGTTGCAATCTCAAAATTGAACCCTACCAAGATTGTTGAAAAATTCAAAATTTGAATTTTGAAAAAGAGAGGGAAACTGAAATTTTGAATTTTATGATTTTAGAGGGAATACTAAAAGCAACACAAGCTTTGAAATTTAAAAGTTGACTCAATTTCATACAAAATTCAAATTTGAAAGCGGAAATCAAGGTTGTTGCAATTAAACACTTAATTTCAAAAGTCACAAACTACAAGAATTTGAATAAAACACTGAAATTTCGAATGAATGCCAACACACTTTTCAGATTTAGGAGTGTAAGAAACACAATTTTAACACAAATTTCAATTTCAACAATTTTGAATGATTATAAGCTTTTATCCAAGCAATCACTAGACCAACTTTGACTTTAATTTTGAAAGTGTTAGAATTGATGAAATCAGCCAAGATTCTGGATTTTAGCAGAAAAATACAGTAAGATCTAGCTCCCGAAATTTCAGAAAAAATGTCGGGGACGATGGCGCTCGGGGTGCACGCGGTCCTCGCAACTTTTTTCAAAATTTTTAGGGATGAGAGATATTGTGATTTTGTTGTGGAATCCAAAGTTATAGTTGATTTGGAGGTGTTTTGATGAGTGAAATCGTCGGTCAAAGGTTGAATCAAGAGGGTTTTAAAAATTAGGGTTTTGACACTTAACCACTTAATTTTCAGAATTAGAGCACAAATATGAATTGCCAGAAGGGTAGATCTGAAACAAGCATTAACAATTAAACATTTCACAAGCTCAAAAGGAAAATTTAGGGTTTTTATGTAATTAACCTCTAAAATTTGCAAAAGATCAAACATGGAAATATAATCAAGGAAGCAAATTTTTCAGATCTAACCATGAATAATCAGAATTAGGATGTTCACATCGGGTTCACCAAAATGTAAAGTGGAAAATCAAACCCTAGGTGTTCCCCCCACTCCAAGGAGAGAGAAAGGAGGTCACTAGGGTTGACGGTTTTCACTTAGGAGAGACTTTACATTCAAAAGAGGGGTTGAAACCCATAGGATCCAATCCCACACAATGCAAGACTAGATTCTAAATTAGTTTCAAGGGTTAAGACATCAAGGATACCCTCTTTTGTAAAGAATGTAGATAGAAAGATCGAACTAGGAATGTATGTAAAAAGTAAGAAAGATTCGCTTGTAGATGAAGATAGGGACACGGGATGAAGCTACATACCTGAAATTAGAAGTAAAATGTCGAGACGATGTTGTCCTACAAATTTGAGCAAAAGTTGACGGGATGATGGCGCCCGGAGTGCACATGGTCCTCCGAAAAATCCGCGAAACGAAGGGGGATCTGTTCGTCTCTACACAAGGATTCCAGATCTTCAATTACAGCCGCGTACCTGCAACCTACACACAGAAAAGAGAGGATGATTGGGGGGTTAGGGATTAGGGGTTTTCCTTTAGGTCAAACCCCGGTTTTGGAATTAACCAAGAAATGAGAATGCTGTAAATGTAAGTGTTTGTAATGTAATCAAGTACTGATACCTTGTTGTAAGAATGTTTGTATTCTTACATGCAAAGGTGTAATGATGTTGTATGTTGTATGTGATCTCCTCTTCAATGGTTGAATCCTTGTCTTGAATGCAACACCTAGCCTTGAATGGAGACTTAGAATACTCAATTGCTTGAAGGAATGCTTGAATGCTTGAATGTTTTTCTAGCGCTTCCGCCTCTTGTACACATATGTTTTTCCTCCCTTTTTTGGGAGAGGAAATGTAGTTTATATACTTGTCAATTAGGGTTAGGAGACTGATTTTTCCAACCTTAGGCCGACCTAGGAACATTATTTTCCAATTTGCAAACTTGAAGACCCGATGCCCAACAAGAGACTGGGCCCAAAATAGGGCTAGGGACCAGGGCGCTAGGCGCCGTGGTCCTGAGGGACCAAAGCGCTGGGCGCCATGGTCCCAACTCCTGGGACAGCAGGGTGCAAGGAGGATGAGGCCAAGGTGCAGAAATATGTAGTTTTTGATGTCGCAAGCAGGTTTCAAGGTCTCCATTCAGGCTCAATGTTGCGCCACCATCGTGAAGACCCAAATGCAGTCAAAATTGCAAGTGTTGCAATTTTAGGATGCTACAAATGTATGTTTTATTATTCAAAATATTGTTGTATTTGTTGATGATTCAGATCAGCCAATTTGTCTGAGTTTAGATTATGTATGCGACACATGATTGTGTTTGGATCTTTTCTTCTTTCACTTGAATCAATCATGGTTTATATAGATCTTTTCCTTATGGTTAGTAAGATTTTGTTAATGACAATAGTAGATTTCCAAATTGCTTATGTTTTATCTATTGTGTGAATTAATGTTTTTTTTGGCTAAGGATTATTTATGTCACTTTGTGGAGTCCATCTGTGTCTTGGAGAGAGCCTGCAAGTTATAGCATGAGCTAAGCCTGACATGTTCATTGCCCTAACTTGTTTTGTTGTTATTCATCGTGATAGTCATATTCGAAAGTGTCTTGATGTATTTTATTTTTGGAGGCCTCTTGTTTGAATGGTATCTTTAATTAAGGTTTAAATCAATTCAGTACCATGGTTGATTTTGAGTTCATTTGGTCATTAAGAAAATTCCCTTATGAAGATTTTTCCATGAGGATGGCTTGTTTATGCTGCTGATTTTTTGATAGCAAGTGTGAAGACCTTGCTGGGCTATCTTGTACTAGGTCGCAACAGTAATACAATTTGCTCTACACTTTCTTTTGGTCAAAAGGCTCGTCTCTTTTCTTGAATATTGATGCCTGGTCATTTTGAGTATGCATCTATGAATGGTTTGGTAGTTTGTTGTTGTTGTGTCTCAGATTTACTTATTGAATTTAGAGCCTTTTGTAGCATTGCTTACGGGTCCATGTAAATGAATTTTCCTCCTTTACGACACTCGGGTGTCATGAGAGATGGATTATCACAAGGTTCCTTGTAAGGATGCGTGAAATCCAAACCTCTTGGGTGTAGGGGATTCTACCATATTCTAATCAAGTGATAACTAATTAATTAATGGGTATGGGTAGTTAGACAATTTAAAAAAAAGATAATTAAATTTATAGTGCCTTATGACTCTATCCTAGGGAGGATTTTTCAGGCTAAACATGAAAAGACTATGGAGACAGTAAACCAATCTCCCTTAGTCTCTCAAAGGTTGATATGGCTTTGCATGTTGATAGGCTAGTGCATTGTTCTTGGTTTGGCATGTGATGACACTCCCTTGTACATGTGCTCCCCTTATGTTTACACTTTTGCATTTGCTATTGATGTTGTGTTGGCCTCTATAATCTATTGATCATTGTTTTCCTTGGTTTGTGGTTGTCTCTGTGAAAGTCTCTTGGTGATAGTTCCTTGGTAAAAGTGTCAACCTAGGCTTAGTGTGTGAGTTGGGATCTATCGTCATCTCCTAGCTCGCGGGGTGGTTCCTTGTAGGTTCCACATTGGTCGGGTGGTTGGAGCTTTTTGCCATTGGGATTTTTCCCTCCTTGTTGGTGTTCTTCTTCGTGCATGGACTTAGACTCTCCATTGTGATGGCCATGGACTCTAGAGAAGATTTATGTATTGGAAATTTCATGATTACTGAGATGTTGTTATTATGTAAGAGAAGAATTTATTGTACATTCATGTCTACACTATAGACTAAAAATTCTAGTGGATTCTTTGTAAGCCATCATTATGTAAGATTGGAAATGTGATCATGTTTATGTATGTATTGTTCAAGTATGTGAAAAGCATTGTAAACATGAAGAGAAACTTAAACCCTTATAATGTAAATTGTCTTGCTTATTTCGTAATGAGACTAGTAGTTAGATTAGCAGGAAAGAATTATGTTACATCAATGTGTTAAGTAATAATGGTATGAATATGAACATGTGATAAAAAAAAATTGTTGCCTTAGTTTACTTTTATTATGTCATTCTTAACAATGGAAAGAACTAGTGAATAGAATATGTACTTTTATGTAATTATTAATGAAACATAGTTAGATCGTAGATTCTTGTTTGAGACACTTAGAATTGATTAATTGCAACTAAAAAAAAATATCTCATTAAGCTATCAATGAAAAATCAAGAAAACATGAGATTCAATGGTGACATTAGTAAGCATGATAAATTCTAAATCAGCCATAAGGCTGAAAAACAAAATGAAGCTTAGAGGATTAACATAATAAAGAACATGTATGGATATGCATGCATTAATAAGATGGCTGCAATAAAGAATTTAATGTGTAGACAATGTCAACATATGTACAAAAGCATAAGTAAGATAGCATGTAGGTTTTCTTATGATAGCACTAAATAGTATGTCATATCAGTAATGCACTTTCTGTGTGGGCAGCAATGGAAACAATATCATCATGGTAGTAGTAGTTCATACTTATCATGTTAAGGCATAAGCATGAGAGGCCAGTGGTTATGCATTGAGCTATGTGCAAGATTGAGGTTAAATGATGTCATGATTTAGATGGTCATGGGACTTAAGACCTTGTATTGCGAGATAGATCATCAAGTTAAATGCATTATACTCATAGGTGGAAAATGATCATGTAAAGGCTATGGATAGGTATCCATTAGTAGTATGCATATGATAGAAGATTCTTATTTAATCTCATACCCTATAAAGTATATGGGTATCCATGCATTAGATAAGTCAAGGCACGTTAGAAGCATTCTGTATATGTGAATGTAGGCTTGTAGAAATGTATGGTTTGGTTCCTAGAAAAAGATAGTGTCAAAAGGAGTTTGTCTCATATTTGATTATGTAGTTTTAAAGCATTTTGGACGATAGAATACATTATGGAATTAGAGGGTAGCATATGTAGCATACCCTTATGTGTTGACTTTATAGTAGATAAATCATTAGGTGTATATAAGTATGGTCATCATGGTTGTAAATATAATGTGTGGATGAAGAATCATAGAGTTAATAATGAACTAAGTGGTGACATCAATATTCTCTAGGTAACTAATGAGATAATATAAATATGGTTTTGCTTGCATTAAGAACTTAAGATCTAAGATCGACAAACAATAGTTAATACCTAACACTAATGATGAAACTAGTTGAACTAACTCTTGCATGCATTGCCTAATTCGGTAAGGGAAATTTAACATAGTAAAATAAAAAATTATCCTACTCTTTTAGGTTAGTTGTTGTAAGTTTCCCTAGGGTTTGTTGGTGGGCGCTACCTCACTCCTTACGAGTATGATATGATGTTGCATTTCTCTTCACTTGTCTGGTACTTATGATATATGCAATTGTGCAGGTTTTCTTGTGGTCATTGGTTCTTGCAAGGTTGCAGGTACCAGATGTAGAATCCACCTACTCTCACAGGACTAAGCATGTCTCTATCCTAATGGCAAGTTGATCAAAGATAACATGAGTTCCTACTACAGACTCTAGGCTTAAGTTGTCATCCTAGTCAGTTGACTATCTCAACATAAGTATTTGTGTTAGTATCTTGAGTTGTGGTTGTCTTGTGGCATTGTGAATATTCAATTATTTAGTTAATTAATAATTATGTCGTATATTTTAAATTAATTAAATTCAGGGTTAGTTTGGGTATTTTATTAAGTGACTTACTATTATTGTTTGATTAATGTTTTATTGAGTTATGGGCTTATATATATTTGGTTATTTTATATTTATTTAATCGATTCAATGATTGATTGTTTAATTTATTATTTATTATTTATTATTTGTTTATTTATTGTTTGATTATTTATTTATATTATTTGAAGCTTTATATATTTAATTGGAGTATTTATTTATATTGTCTTTGATTTATTTTATGGGGATTTGATTTATTATTATTGGTTATTATATTATTACATTCTCTTCTTATTGTTTGAGTAGTTAAATACTATAATTCTTACATACTCTATTATTTATTTGATTTAACTTGGGAGTGAGTAAATAGCATTATTTTATATTATTATTTATCTCGATTTTATGCATCATTGGTATGAGATAAATAGTATTCCAGAATATTTTGATTGGCTGAAATTTTCCTATAGCTTTGAATGCATCTTATATTTAATTTTTTTTCTTGTGTGTTGCCAAGGCTGACTTTTCTATGAATTTTTGATATTTTTTGGGATTTTGGTTTGGATGATTGAGCTTGGAATTTCGTTGTTGATGGTTGTGGAACTGGATTTTGGCTCATCATCAAATTTCTTACAAATAACTTCAAGTTCCAAGTTGGTTTCAATTCATCCTCTGTGCTTTTTCATTTCTTAAAAGAAGTGTTTTCTCTATTCTTGAGTAAAGATTAATGTGCCAGATTTGGGAAAAATATTTGGGAATAATATTTATATATTTATCAAGTTATATTACTATGGTTTGTGGAAATGAATGCATTTATGTATTTCTATTTTTGTTTGGGTTACTGTTGTGAATGGTTCCTTTGCATTGTATTCTTTGTGTATTGTCAAAAATAACCTTGCAATGGTTGTTGTATGAGGGAGATTTGTTGATTGTCTTTTGGGTTACTTGTTAAACATTTTGTTGGATTTTCACTCCTTTAGGGAGTATCTTTGTGACTTCCTCTATGTTTGGTTAGTTCCTATGTATTATTGTGGAACTTCATTCATGTTCTAATGGAGAAATTTCTATTTGTTTATTTTTTATTTCATTATTTAATATGTTGCTTGAGTTATAAATGACTTTGCATATCATTCTAGGTCAATTCGAAGCTATGCCTGAGACTTTCATTGTTTTTTGGGTGAATCGTAAATGTCTATGTCCCATTTATTCTGAGTTTTTAGTCTCTGTTTTCATGTGCCATTGTTTTGGTCCTATGTGCTACAAAATGCCTCAAATGTGCTACCTTATAAGGTAGATACATTATAGAATGCCTCAAATGCGCTAAACAACTTTATTTTGGTATTTTGATAGTTTGGACTTTATGTGATCATTTTTTTTAGTTTTTCTTTGTACCAGAGGCTTTTTATGATGTCCATGAGGTTCTTAGATCAGTGTATTTCCCATATTTGGCTTTTTCATGTTGTATGGCTCTAGCAAGTGGATGTGCCTTTCTCTAGAGGATTGATTTTTCATATAATTGAGCAATGAGATGTTATGTATGCTCTTATAATTGACTATCGAAGCTCTTGATACTTCATTTTATTTGCATTATGGCTTTGGCTGTTGTTTCAAAATGAAATATTTTATATATGATTACTAGTATGTGGATTGAGTGGGCCTCCTTGTATTGTTTGGTAAAAGCACAAAGTTGTGTCCCACTTTTGTAAAGTAAATGGCCAATGCCAATTCAACTTTTTAAATTAAATAAATAGAAAGTGAAATATATGTCTTGAATTGTGAAATGATGTAAACTAATAAAATGTATTATATTTTGTGTATTTTATGTTTGTAATTTTTTTAAAAATCTAAAAATTATTTGAGTATGTACTTTCTTATAAAGCAAACACTATAATTTAGTTATTAATAAAATATTGAAATTGAAGTTACCTGAGGCATCACACTGTATATAGTAAATTTTACCTTTTTTTCTTCAATTTTTTTGTGTAGATTGATAGCTTGAAACGCTAGTGCAAAAATATATTTTTAACAATATTTTATGTATATATATTTTTCAATAAATTTGTAATATTGTGTGTACTGAAATATAATTCTTTCCATTTGACTTCACCTTTTTTCTTAATTATTTATCCCAATTAGAAACTAATTATATCATCTTGACATAAACTCTTTTCTCTAGTGCATTTTTTTTTTAAAAAAATTTCAATAAATTTTAGTATTTTTCATTTACAAGATAATCAACCTTATATTTTAGTGTTGATGACCTACTTTCAATCAAAATCAAATATTAAATATAAAAACTATTTACAATATAAAATGTATTATATTTTGTGTATTTTATGTTTGTAATTTTTTAAAAATTTAAAAAATTATTTGAGTATAATTTCTTATAAAGTAAACACTATAATTTAGTTATTAATAAAATATTGATATTGAAGTTACATGAGGCATCACACTGTATATAGTAAATTTTACCATTTTTTTCTTCATTTGTTTTGTGTAGATTGATAACATGAAACGCTAGTGCAAAAATATATTTTTAACAATATTTTATGTATATATATTTTTCAATAAATTTGAAATAATGTGTGTACTGAAATATAATTCTTTCCATTTGGCATCACATTTTTTTTTAATATTTTATCCCAATTAGAAAATAATTATATCATCTTGACATAGACTCTTTTCTCTAGTGCATTTTCATTTTCAAAATTTTTAAATAAATTTTAGTATTTTTCCTTTACAAAATAATTGACCTTATATTTTAGTGTTGATGACCTACTTTCAATAAAAATCAAATATAAAATATAAAAACTATTTGCAATATTAAAAGATATATATTTTTAAAAAATCGCTTATAGATCTATAAAAGGGTATTTTTTATATTTCAAAAAAAATATCATTTATAAGAGTATTTGTTGAAACATCGAGATTTAAAAAAAAATAATAATTTACTAATTAGACCCAAAGTGGTATTAAATATACATTTAGTAGACAATTCCAATTCCAAAAGTTGTGGCACATATATATTATAGCTATAATGAATCTCTATACACCATATATTTGACTAAAATTAATTTTTAGTTGGAACTGCTTACATTCACTTGTGCTAATAAGTTGCCCTGAAGCATGACACATTTTTGTGATTTTACCATAATATCATTGTACTTGTTACCCTAAGGTCTTGGAACATGGTTAGGGGGACTAGGCTTTCATGTGTCTGTTAGAGTTAGGTGAGAATAGGCCACCAAGTGGTTCCTTGTAAGGAAGCTTGTGGGTCGAGACTTTCAGGGGCTCATGAAAGTTTTCCTTATGTAATCAAGTGATAACCTTAAATAATTAATTAGATGGTTTGGATAATTAGGATTTATTTAATCAAGATAATGAATAGTGTATGTGCCCCAATTCTTATTCCCAGGGAGGATGTTTTAGGATAAGGTTGGGAAGGCCATAGTGATGGAAAACTATACTCCCTTGTTTCTCACATAGGTTGAGCTTTGGTTCCACATGTCTATCAAGGTTGATATTCACCTTCTCTGTGAGGATAGCATGTAGCGACATGTCTATCAGGGTGTGGCTTTTCCCATCTATGTGAGGATAGCATGTGATGACACTCCACTCCTATATGTTTCCTTGATCCTTATGTCATGATTGTTGATTATCATTTGGGATTTTATTGTTTTTTATTATCCTTGTTATGTGATTGGTTTATCTATGGTGTGGTTGTTTTTCTTGTCTACGTTACATGTCCATTGGTTGTTAGGTATCAGACTCGGTCTTGAATATTTGTTGGAGCCTTATGTCATCTCCTAGCATGAGGGTGGTTCCTTATTGGTTCCACATGGTTGGGTGGTTTGATGCCTTCTTCCATTGGGATTCTCTTCTTTATGCGGATGGATTCTTGTAGCATATTCTATGTATTGAGATTTTTGACAATGTATTATGTATCATGAGGATGATTTTATTGTGCTGTGAAAGATATTGTGTATCTTGTTAGTTTCATTCATATATACTAGGACATGATGTAGTTGAGATCATGATGTATTGTAGTTGAATTTTTTATATAAATATTGTAGTAGCAATGTTGTAATTGGATATTCTTAAATGTAAATAGAGGTTGGAAATAAATAAATTGATAAGTGGTAATATTGGAGTATCATATGTGTACCTTATGGTTAGGATGAGGATGTTAGATGATTTTGACTAGAATAGATTATATGTGATTTAAATTGGAAAAGAATTGGATTGATCTAGTTATTGCCCTGATATGGTTATTTCCCTTGATCACATTGTGTATGAACCTTACATTTAGAACGTATGATTACTCTTAACAATGGAAATGGACTAGACTTGCACTAGGTAAATCTTATTTTGAAATAATGATGTTATGATAGATGGATTAATATGGAATTATTTTGATCAAACTATTTTCATTTCATGTGGTGCCCATTAGCATGATCGTGGTCCCTAGATGGCACCAAGAGTTCAGCCAAACTGAGTTATAACTATCAAGAGTTCAACCGAACTGAGTTTGGCCAAAATCACTTATGTGTCAAGTGATGTGGCCACAAAATTAGTATTTTGTCCGCATTTCTAAAAAAAATCACTTGTATTCTATTTTTATTCATGCAAAATATTTTTTTACAAAAATTAAAAAATACACTTTTGTAAAGCTCAAAGTTAGGAATCTGGACATGTAATAGTAGACATATAAAAATGACCACTTTCTTAAGTGAATATTTAATATTCATTTTACTCTCATTCCTCTATTTAATTAAATTTAATTTAATTAAATTATCCACATTCACTTATATAACTTATTTAATTAAATTCACCTAAGTATTTTCTACCCCTTTAATTAAATAAATCACTTTATTTAATTAATTCCTCTTTCTCCCGTTTTAATTAAATTTACATTTAATTAAATATTTCATTGCAAATAAATAAATCTAATTTATTTATTTGAATCCCCCACTTGTATTTATGCAAGTTGCATCTATTTTAGTTGAAATAAAGTAATTTATTTTAATTCAAATTAACCTCCATCCACTTGCATTCTCCTACATCCCTCACTTGCCTCTCTAAACCCCCTCCTTGATTCTTCTAAACACTTCTAATTTATCCTAACCCATCCTCTAAATATTGTCACATTCCTAAACAAAGGGAAGTCACTTCTCAAACCTTCAAAGTCTTTGAAAACCATTAAAGGCTTTATGTCTTCAACAAGTTAACCTTGAAAGTATTCTAAAACATTAATGATTAACTCAACCCTCTTGCATTATTAGAGACTTTATCTCTAACTCAACCCTCATCTAACCCAAGGGTCTCATCAAGCATTCATTGCTTTGATCATGGTTATTCCTTTAACCCTTGAACAAGAGTTTACCCTTTGGGTAAAATATTTATCTATTGGATAACCCTAACCTAACCTTAACCCTTACCTCCTAAGGTAACCATGAGGTATTCTCAAGCATTTAATGCTTCTAACATCTCCTCTCAAGCAGTCTTATGTTGACAATTGTCACCATTTCATTGGTGAAAATTGTAAACATGGATTGATAGCTTTCAATCTTGGCCCTTGTTAAGATTATCAAATCTTAGCCCTTCATTGCCTTGTTTTACCTATAAATAGAGCCCTCATTTCTCCATTTTCACAATCCAAGTTTCATGCATCTAATCTATGCTCATTTTTTATAAAGCATTTAGTCTCTCTTTGAATAGAAATAATCTAATAAACATTTTAGAAGCATTTCTATTATCATAATAATCATAATAGGATAGCATATCATGTTTGGATAGTTCTTTTACTAATCCTCTCATTTTAATCATCATATACATATTAGATTAATTCATACTTGTTAGTATCATGCACATCTAGGATTGCATTCATGTTAGATTGATCAAGTATCCCTCATTCTCATGATTGTCATCCCTAAGTCACTTTGCTCAATGATCAAAGAGAAAAGGAATTGGATTGAGGGGTCTTGTGAGATAGAGAACAATGGAACATCCCTTGGAAAGTTGATTTATTCAATATAACTCCATAACTTGCACCAAGAGTCCCATTGTAGTGTGGACTAGTTTTGAATTTGCATTTTTTGTTTCATCACACCACTTTTCCAGCACACATTTTTGGCGCCTACCATGGGGCATAACCCCATTTATTAAATCATTTTTTAATACAGGACTAACATTGTAGGTATGCGGAAAAGCTAAGTTGGCACATTTGTGTCTTCCTTTAACGCATCCAGGTTGTTTTTTAGCGCACCCTGAGTACTTATTTAGCACGTTGGACCCAAAACTTAGCATTTTTCGCAGTAACCTTAGTGCATAACACTTTTGTTGATTCTTGATAAGCCTCAGTTCTTTGAGGCATCAGTTAAGCACATCCATGTAGTAGCATAGCGCATTCGGGTCTTCTGTTAGCACATTGGTGTGATTCTGTAGTGCGTAGGGTCTATAGAAAAATGCATAACAGACATACAGGGAAAAACACAGTTGTAACCAAAATAGAAAGGTAGACTTGTAGAAGTCCACCTTTAAAATACTTTTTTCTAATTGGTATTTTATTGCAGGTCACTAACATTTGTTTTGCACGACTGGAAGATTTCTTTTTTTTTACTATTTTAGGCATTTGATTAGTTTTCTTGTTTCTAACTTTGCTAAAGTTAGTTATTAGAAGTTTTTAATTTTCCTTATTGGTAGAAATGAACTCATTTTCCTTTTGGGTTATTTAAAAAGAACAAAAAAAAAAAAAAAATCTTAAATCTTGCTTTCATAGGGAGAAAAATAATTCATTTTGGGATTTAAAAATAATAGAGACAAACTTTACTTTTGCAAAGTATAAAATGAACCTCACCATCCTTTGGTGTTTAAAAGGATCCACTTCATTTTTGCACAAGTAAAAGAACTTCACTTTCAAAAGTCTAGATAAAGCAAAAGAGGGAAATCCTTCCCCTTTCGAATTAACTTTTGTTGACCATATCAAAAGTTTGCTTTGTTGACCTGGATTTCTTTACTTGAATAAAAAAAAAATCATTGATTTGAAAATTAAAAAGAACACAATACCTTTTTGGAGAAACATCTCCCAATAGACTCTAGCAAATCACTAAATTAAAGGGTTAAAAAGAACCATTTTTGTGCCTTGTCTCAAAAGTGGAAGGCATATGCTCTCCCCTTAACTGGGTGACCAAAAAGCCAAACCACTCTTAAGATTTTTGTAATTCAAGCATTTACATCCTTTAGCAGGCCTAACCTCTTGAGTTTCTCTTAGAGCGCCATTTAAATGGTTGGTGAGAGGGGAATGACCTAAGTGGGAAACAACTTTATCACCAAGTATTCCAACCCACTATAATCAAAAGTGGAGGATGACGAAATTCCCTTCAATAGTTTTGCTTAGCGATTAGCCTTCCCCCAGTATCTTTACAATATGTAAAGTCTTTGTTCTAAAGGTTGGGAAGCCTCCCGAGGGAGTTTATCACTGAAGACCGAATAGGAAGCTTGATTACGAACCTTAGCAATAGAAACCTTGAGCCAAGTCAGTATCCAAACATCTTCAATATCATAGTGCAAGGGTGGGGAAGAATCCACCCCCAAGATTACTCACCATATATCTCCCAGGATAACTACCCAATTGTGAAGCAATTCACTTTGAGTTAATTTTCTGCAAAAGGTGAAAAAATGGGTGCCCCCTAGGGGTGACATGGTTGTTTGAGCTAACGGAGTATCGAGACTAGTGGGCTATGATATTATCGATGAACCTTGAATAAAAAGTCTATCTAATTTATATTCTTTGTATCCAAACTTGTGAAAACATTAGGGATTTGAACACATCCTCACATAACATACACTATTTGTTTAGTATAGGCAAAAATGGTTGTCTCTTTCATGTTGTGTTTGTAATTTATAATTCAAAAAATCATTCATCAAAATTAAAATAAGTGTTGAAAATTTCCAAGAAAACCAAAAACAAAGCAAACAGAGTATTTTAGTGCGTAGGAGCAATCTCCTAGCGCATCTAGAGCACACTTTATCGCATACAAGTTGAAACTTAGTGTACTCATTCTTAAAAATAACGCATAACAGTCTAAAAATTTGACAAACATTTCACTAGCACTCTAAGAAACCATATTAGCACTTTGAACCATCAGCTTAGCGCATTGGGGGAAAACTGTAGTGCTTTGAGTCTAAACATCAGCGCATATTAAGGAAATAATAGGGCATAATCATCTCGGTCAAAGAAAAATTCAAAACTATGGTTTAGCGCATAGCACAGGTAGCTTAGTGCATTGAGAGGATCATGCCTAGAGTAAAAATTCTCACCTAGATGTTCTTGTGATGTCAGTTTGTGCACATGACAAACCGAATCAATTCTAGCCTATCTTGCAACTTTGCATTGCATGAAACTAATGATTTTTGTAGCAAGTGAAAAAATTCTACCAATTTAAAATGGCTCAGAGGCATCAAAACCAAGATATTCCATTGTAGAGAAGCCTCACACAAACCCACAGGCTCAATCGGATTGATCATATGTGCCCTGGATTGGAAGAAACGGTCTGTCAAAGTTTGACATTTTTTTGGACTCAGGGCACTTGAGAGATCATGCCAGTAGAGTATGACTCTTGAGGTTTCGGTGCTTTGGGATGCACAAGTGGAGAATGCATATCATAAACTTGCCCACCCAGATGCACTCGTGATGTCAGTTTGTGCACACAACAAACCAAATCAATTCTAGCCTAGCCTGCAACTTTGCATTGCATGCAACTGATGGTTTTTTAGCAAGCAAAAAAATGCTACCAATTAAAAATGACTCTGAGTCATCAAAACTAAGATATTCCATTGTATAGGAGCCTCACATGACCCCATAGGTTCAAATGAATTGATCATATGTGTCCTGGATTGGAAGAAATAGTCCATCAAAGTTTGACAATTTTTTGGACTCAGGGCACTTGAGAGATCGCATCAGTAGGGTATGACTCTAAATGTTCCAGCACTTTGGGATGCATGAAAGGAGCATGCCTAGCATAAACCTGCCCACCTGGACATGCTCATGATGTCATTTTTTTCTCATGGTGAACCAAATCAATTCTAGCCTATTCTGCAACTGATAGTTTTTGCAGCAAATGAAAAAATGCTACCAATTGAAAATGGCTCCGAGTTGTCAAAAACATAGATAGGCCATTTTAGAGGAGCCTCAAGCAACCCCACAGGTTCAAATAGATCAATCATATGTATCTTGGATTGGAAGAAATATTTCATCAAATTTTGATAACTGTTTGGACTCAAGGCACTTGAGAGATTGCTTTGGTAGGGTATGAGTCTCGATGTTCTAACACTTGGGGATGCATGAGAGGATCATGTGTAGTGTCAACCTACCCACTCGGATGCGCTCGTGACATCGGTTTGTGCACACAAGAACCAAAATTTGATCATTGCGAGTGTGAGGGTGCTCTTACACCACACATATATTGTCGTTTATATTCATATTGTCAATTTGTGTTGTTTATATTCATATTGTTGATTACATAGGCACATATTCATTTAAATTTATAAAAGGGCAGCCACCAAATACAACAAATAAACAATAATGAATTGAATACAAGGAGTTTTGTAGGGTTAATTCGATATTTTAGAAATTTTATCAAATCATATTCCATGATTGCAATGTTTTAAATCATAAATTTTTGTTGTTTACATTCATATGGTTGATTACATAGGAAAATGAATAATTAACTTTATAAAAGGACAACCACAAAATACAACAAATACACAATAATGAACTCAGTACACATTTATTGGATCGAATATCAACATTTATATATATCAAGAAAAGGCATGTCTGCCAAGTCAATAGAAGTATTACAAAAATATGGCATATGCCATGTCCAAATCGATATATAATAACAATGTAGAATATATCTACATGTATTGGTCATTCTATGACCACAACTAACATTATATGATCCTAAGCTTGTGGTGGATCATCAAAATGAAGCCTCTTACATGCAGTATGTGGCTTTGTAGATGACTGTAATACCACAATTCAAAAGCCAAGTTACAATTATTTTGTAGAAAATAGTTCACAATTAACAACATAACTATGCATTTAACTATAATTCCTTTGTAATTGAAATTTAGATTACCTCATTGGCTAATCTTGGAGCTAATATCTTCGCTTTCCTCTCCTTATCACTCTTAGGAGTTTTATTGAAGACACTTAAAAGGATCCACATTATGGATGAACCGCGAAGGGGTCTATTTTAGATTAAATGTACAATTAATTCAATGTACTAATATACATACATCAAAAACACCTAAAAGCTATAATATAGAGAACAATGACACATCAGTGCCTGAGATGCTTCTCCAATAGATTGAGGATGGCTCACCATCAATGGAGAAACTATCGCTATTACCTATACAAAAAATGATCAAAGATTAAATAAAACTAATATAATGATAAGCATTCTAGGTTTAAAATAATTAATGTAATATATCAAACAAAAGTGTACCAGATCTTGAGATGCTTCTCCAGCGTATGGAGGAGGCATCACCATTGATGAAGAAGTGATGAATATTTCCTATATGAAAAATCATAAGATTATAATTTATCACAAGTTCATAGGTACGCGTGCATATAATCATGAAATCAAGAAAATAAAGTAGAGATACATAGCTCTGCTCTCTCTTGATCCACTGACGAATAAGGTGCATTCAACAAATCCACATAGCTCAGTGGTTGTTGTACATTTAAAATAGACAAAAAACACTAACCAATTTACAAACCTCAACTAAGACTTTATTTCAACATTTTCAAAAAATTGTACAACTAAAAATGTGTTCAATTACCTTCTTCCCAAGTTTTGGCATCTTTGAGGAATTCTTTTTTTAGGACAAGGCCTAGATGCAGAGATGGAACCCTAAAAAAATAAAATTAACATGATATATTAGTACATATAATATATTAAACATAATTTAAAAAATCTAAAATGAAATAACTTGCATATTCCATCAAAACATATACATAAAAAAAGTTTGTACAAAATATAATATCGTATAGCCTTGGAAGCCAAAATCAATTGTTGAGAGCATGATGTCATCAATCTGCGACATTTGGTCCCCTGTCAACACCTACAAACCAAAAATTTGACCAAGCATTAAAGATAGTTAGTATATCTTGTAATTTTTTGAATTCAAAGTGTACTATTCTATTGTAACATGTTACAAAATTTATACCTCAAGCATCGAAGTTGTAGGTGTAGTAATTGCAAGAGGAGTATGGGATATCATTGCTACATCCTAAAATGTATATTATTTGCCGCAATTTAAATCAATGTATAAATAAAAATTCATTTATGTAATTATAAATTTAAAGTGATTGGTAAATAAAATGCTATAATTCAAATCAACACACCTGTGTTTGTCACTCAAGGGAAAACACCATGTCCATCAGCTCCACTATCAGTGCCAAATCCTCAGTTGTGTAGGCCTAACATGTACTCCCATAAATCATGCACAAATGAGATGTGGATCCATCTGCAACAGCCACATCATCTGTCCCTAAGAATATCCCCAAGCAAATGACACACATGCTGAATGGGCTCTTTGTCACCACTTGGAGCAACTAATGGCTCATCATCCAGTACAATAGGGTGTGTGTTGGGATCCAAGAACACTAAGAGGGGGGGGGAGGGGGTGAATCAGTGTTCTACCGATATAGATAACTTTTATCCTTTTATACCATGCATATATAAACCAGTAAACAAGTAAACATATAACAAGAAGCAAATAAACCATCCACATAAATGAAAACCATAACACACAGAATTTATATGTGGAAAACCTCAATGCGGAAAAACCATGGTAGGAATTGTGACCCACATTATCAGTTCACTGGCCATATGAAAATTGTGAGATTTTTCCAAGATCAAGAGCTCAATGAAATGTACAAAATAGAGACACGATATAGGACAAGAATAAACTGTATTCTCATCAATAGAAAATGATCAATAAAAATTACATACAATGTAGATGAGCTTGCTTATATAGGCAAGGCTAGGGATATGTGAGCACACAAACATGGCATGTGGCTCAATAAGAAATAAGGGTAGGTAGGAAATAGGTGTGGGTAGGTAGGAGAAATAATATAATAGTCCACATGAGGTGGATCACCCACTGAATGTGGAGTGTAACAACAAGATCAACACCATAAAAGGTGGAATTTCTCCTACACACACTATCCCAATGTGGTACAAACACCCAAGTGTCTCATACCCAAACTACTATGAAATGCATTTCCTAAGTAAACTTAAGTAAGTGTAATAATATCCAAGATGAATAATTATTTACACCAACAAAAATATATTACATATAATAGGGGTTTGCACTTGCAAGAAGGCACATTTCCTAGAGTGTACTGCTCATCACTAAAGAGTCTCACTGACTACAAGCTTTCTACTAAATAAAATACTGAAAATGAACTCAAGAAAGCATCTGCTAATGCCAAATAGAGTTCTAGTTCTAGCTCTATTATGTACCAGTTCATAAACCCTAAACTACTACCGGTATCTCTTCTCCTCCAAGAATGCTTTCCAAGCTATCTACAGATTATTGTATGATATAACATTCACATACAAAAATATCTTCATATATTTTGCATTATACAGTTCTGCTCTATTCTCCTATATCCACAGATATCATTTATCATATATGTTTTTAAAATAACCTAGTAGACTGACCTATATACCTATTACAAAATAATATGCCTTATGTCGCCTTACAAAACATTTACACAAGATATTCAATGTCAGCCTTGACAATATTTACAAAATAATTTATAAAATAAATCCTCCTTCATGTTAGCTTCCAATGAAATATTGGTGTCGGTGCTGGTGACGGTGTCGGTGCCGGTGTCGGTACCGGTGTACCCTGAATGCTCCAAAGCCAATATCTATTGGTATATTCCTCCTAGTGTCATTAAATGACTTCCATGTAATCTTGTTTCCATCAATGACAACATAATGAATCCAATAAGTATCAATTGCCCACAATCTCCCCTTTTCGCATTTTTGGCAACACTCATGTGAAAAATGGATTCCATGTCAGTATGCTCCCCCTGAGCAATACATTCCATCTAATATCCTGATTTCCTTCCCATATGTTTTTATCAGTTATCCTCTCATATTTTTCACATCTATGCATACTCCCCCTTTGACATTAATGCCAAAGACTAGTGAAAGAATTGAAGGAATTTAGAACAACAAAAAAATCAATAGTGTTAGTTTTACTGGAGCTTATCCATCTTCAAGATTTTTGGGTATGCCTTTTGCAATAACTGAAGATATGTATCCCAGCTGGTTTTGAAAGTATCAGAAATGGATACTAGGCCACCTAGTAAGTAGGCAACTATTTCCTTCTCTTAGACATCTACCAGTGTGGATCTAGTTATCATGTCCATGCACTTTCTCTTATGAACACCCAATGAATCTAATCTAGGACTTACCAGTCCTCTCATAATTCTTTCTCTTCGCATGATTTTATCTCTCTTTCTCAAAAGAAAAAATTTGGTTCTCTAAGGACAAAATTTGTCCATAAACAGATGTGGTTAGTGCAGTCAATCCTTCAAAATAATTAGCAATTTTAGCTATATCATATAACTCCTTTAATATGTTATCTACATTGTTCGTAAGAATTTCTATGTTACAACACACTCTATAGATATTTCTATATTTTTTTAAACAAGCCTCAATAGGAATGAGTTTGTCCTTAATTTTCTTCCTTTATATATCTATAATCTGATCAAAAGTTATTCTCTTAGCTACTGTGAATTTATCAAAAGCCTATTCGTCTGCAATCTGCCTCAGAGATTGAAAATTGTTGGACATATTCTCTGTTAGAGTCTTGAGCTTGCTAGAAGGGATTGCTCCATCTTCAATCTAACAGTCAAGTATTAATCTATGCAACACTCATACTGATTGATCAATTATTTCTTTATTTGTGGTACCTTCCTTTAATAATTTCTGAGTATCCCTCATCATCAGTTCAGTTGGACTCAACTCAGAGACTGATTTCTTCTCTACTTGAGAAGTGTCAATTGCCAAAACCTGTGTCGGGGAATCAATTTTAACTATCAGTATGGACTCAGTAGCTTTTACCTTGTCCATATCAACCTCTTTTGCATGAGTGGCTTCGCAACTTGGTGCAGTGTCAGTTACTACCAGTGGAGTATTATCCATAGTATTTACAGGGTCATGTACATTGCCTTGCTAAAAAACAATCTGTGCCAGTATAGACTGTACACTATCCTTAACTGTTGGTGTTTGAATATCTATATTTACTGCTAGTTGTGTCAAAAATGGAGTTGAATTGCCCAAAATACCTTTCCCTTTACATTTGTCAGGAATGGTGGAAGTTGTTGCCCTTGCAAATTCTTCTTGAGATGTGATAAAGTCTGGGTTTTTCTGAAAGAATTTGGTGCATCCTTTACTAGTCTCATTTATCACCTCATTTACAGGATTTACTAATGATAATTGTCCTATTTGTAGTATCTATACATCTTTTCATTTCTTCATTATTTACAGCACCATATAATTCAAAAAGTGCTACTTCCTTAATTTCCCTATCTCTCTTGACAACATCAAGTCTTCTAGCCTCAAGTTTATCATACAAGGATAAAGGTATCTCCTTCAAAATTTCAAATAAGGCTTTCTTATAAATATTGATATACAACAAAATAGCCTCTTCTAATTCATTTTGCTCATTCTCTTCTAAATCATCATAATATTTTGATACATTTTTCAATATTCCATCTTTTCTAATTTCATCAACAAGCTCAGCACAAGTCATTGTGGTCTTACCAATTTTAGTTTCATCACCCTTTTGCTTTTTTCTTGTGGTTGCTGGTGTGACTAATTTCCTCTTTTGCATAGGTTTCCTTACTGGTGGTGGAGGTGCAGTAGGCTTAGTTTCCTTTCTAACAAGTCTCCTCCTAGGGTCTTCCTTCTTCTTCTCTACCGGTGCTTGTACCACATTCTTCCTTTCTACCCTTCTTAAAGCCAGAGGCTCATTATCCTTAGACTCAAAATCAAAAGTGATAGGGGAAATGTGAACTTGTGGTTTCTTCACTTATGTAGTACCAACCTCTGTTAGTTTAGCTATCTGTTTGGATCCTAAACCCAGTTGAGTGTCTATCTTATGAATTACATCTTGTATATATGTAGAAATCTTTTCTATTTTCTTCTCTCTTCTCTTCCTGTTAAAACTAGTTTTTACCTCAAGAGCCTTCTCTTCTTCTATACCAAAATGCTTTGTTTTATCATCTAATGGGGAATCTAACAACATCTTTGCATAGAGTTCAAAAATGCTATCATCCACCCTATATCCAAGCTCAGTAATCCAGATTTGCCTAGGTTCGACTACTTCAATAAGAGTTTCATGAGTTTTTACCATGAAACAAATATCAATGGAATACTTCTCCACAATTTTCTTTGATATTCTCTCCCTTTGCCTCATGTTTTCTTTAAATTTCTTAAATTACCCCCAAAGTTTCTCATCTCTACCAGTACCAAGACTGGTGATTGCTTCCTTGATCTGGATACCTACCAGTATGTCATGATCCCAATGCTTCTTCCCTAGACCAGGTAGCTCATTCAGGAAGTAAAGCATTAAACAAACAATAAAATTTTCATATCTAAAAGTGTCTTTCTTGATTGATTTGATCTTACCAAAGTTTAACATCAACTCACTCCTCATCCATTCACATAAATCATATTTCACATTGTTCCTTAGTATGTGATATGCAGCATGAATGCATGAAATAGCAACATAATTCAATCAGTTGGATTGAGTTACCTTGTAACCTATGATCATGCTTGCAAACTTTATATATGTACTGGTGAGTTTCTCGACCTCTGTGTTGGAAATTTTCTTGCTAGATTCTTGTTCGACCTTGGGTAATCTAGTGACTGCTTGAATAGATTCCTTTGTGATCATGTAAGGCCTATCTAGCTAGATAAATTCGTTGTGAACCCTGCTCAGACTGTATCTGATAACCTCATCTTTGAATTCAGGTATGTATAAAATACCAACTAACCCGAGATCCTCAATTTATTTGTATTTTGATTTGATGGTTCTGAAGTCTCCCAGTATCATAGATTGATACATGCTTTTGATATCCTCGGTGTCCAAATTATCTAGGGCGTAGTGAATGTATGCCCCCATATCTTCAACAGACATCACGTCATTAGGAACCCTATAAAATGCTCTTGTCGAGTCTTCCTTTTTAGCAATTTCTAGACCCTCATTGAATAATGGCCTTAACCTATCCTTGACTTCGACAATGGTAGGACTTTCAATGAAAGTGGGAGCTGAAAATCTAGATGCCATTTCAAAAAATACCTAAAAGCGAATGCTGGTAGAAGATTGAGTCCTTTAAATAACTGCTTGAAATCTTTTCTCAATGCTTTTGCTCGCTCTTAACTTTTCCTTTTCTTCGCTCTAAATTCTCCAATGCTCAGTGAGTGAAAATAAATTCACTTACCCCCTTTTATCATCAAATAAAACCCTAATTTTCTATAATAAATTCTTCACCAACAACCCTACGGATGCCAGTTTCATAGTCATTTGTCGGGTGATCCTTTATCAATGATGAACACAACTCTCCAGATCTCTTTCAGATATTCTTAAGTCTCTTCCGAGGCAATATGAAAAATTTAGCAATGACTCTGCCAACCCCTAAGGCTTATGCCTCAATTACCGATGGAGGAATACCCTATTCTACTGGTGGAGTTACCAGTATAGATCCATCTCCAATTGGTTGTTTAGATTTTCTAACCCATCTCTTGGTGTGATCTTGTTGTTTTCATCTACCTTCTCATTTCCTTTCTCATTATATTTATCATTACTAGCCAGTTGAGTCTTGCTTCTACAATATTTAGCAATATGACATGTTTTGTTATATGCATAACATGTAACATTGTTCTTCTAAATTTCTCTGACATATCCAGTATCATTTCTTGACCTAGAATGATTAGAAAAATGTCCAAACTTTCCACATGCATGACATTTAACATTCATTTTGCAATATTTTGATCTATGACCATATTTCTTTTAGTTTGTGCATTGACCAGAACAAAATTATAGTTTTGGTTTTCTTTATTTTTACATTGTTTAGCCATATGGCCAAATTTATTGCAAACAAAACATCTACCATTGAATTTATAAGCATTAGATTGCCTTACCGGTTTCCTCTGTTTTGATGAGTTTTGCATACCAGTTATTTGATCTTCATTTGCAGTACCAGAGCTTTCACCTTGTACAAATCCAAGTCCTCTAGAATCATCAATTTGTCTTTGTCTTTTCAATAAGTCATCCAACTGTGTAGCACTGATCCTAAACTTTTATTTATACTCACTTGCAGTAGTTAGATCATCTCTTAGAGTAGTTATTTGTCTTTCAAGTTCTTGTTCATTATTCCAGGAGTGTGCCAAATCAGTTCTCAACAGATTATTCTCATGAGTTAATCTCCCATATTCATCAAATTTGTTCTTCAGAGATATAACAAGATTATCTTCTTTCTTCTTTTTGTCCTCAATATATTTTGATAGCCTCATAGTCAAATCTTGTATTTCATTCTTCATGAGCATGTTTGCTTGACTTAGTTTCTAACATTGTTCCTTGAGTGCATCCTTCTCCTCATCATCTGGTTTTTGCAAAAGTTCTTTTCTCTTGGCTTGAGAAGATGATAACCTTTCCTACAAGATAAGAATGAATTCATTTGCAGAACTCAATTCTTCTTACAATTTCAAGTTCTTCATTTTTTCAACATCATAATCCTCAAGAGCCATCTCAAGTTTCTTCTCCATAGCCATGTTCAAAGATTCCAATTTCAGCATCTTCCTCAAGCTGTTAAACTTCTTTCAAGGTACCAAGCTCTGATACCAATTATTGGGATCCAAGAACACTAAGAGGGGTGGGGGGGGTGAATCAGTGTTCACCCGATATAGACAATTTTTATCCTTTTATACCATGCATATATAAACCGGTAAACAAGTAAACATATAATAAGAACAAAATAAACCATCCACATAAATGAACACCATAACACATAGAATTTGTATGTGGAAAACCTCAATTGGGAAAAACCACGGTTTGGATTTGTGACCCACAATATTAGTTCATTGGCCATATGAAAAGATATTACATATAATAGGGGCCTGCACTTGCAAGAAGGCACACTACCTAGAGCGTACTGCTCATCACTAAAGAGCTTCACTTACTACAATCTTTTTGCTAAATAAAATACTGAAAATGAACTCAAGAAAACATCTTCTATGCCAAATAGAGTTCTAGTTCTTTCTCTATTCGGTACCGATTCATAAGCCTTGAACTACTACTGGTATCTCTTCTCCTTCAAGAATGCTTTCCAATCTATGTACCAATCATTGTATGATATAACATTCACATAAAAAACTGATCTTTATATATTTTGCATTATATAGTTCCGCTCTATTCTCCTATATCCACACATATCATCTATCATACATGTTTTTAAAGAACCTAACAGACTAAGCTATTTACCTATAACAAAATAATATGCCTTATGTTGAATTACAACACATTTACGAAATATATTCAATGTTGGCTTTAACAATATTTACAAAATGATTTATAAAATAAATGCTCCTTGATGTTGGCTTCCAATGAAGTATTGGTGTGAGTGCCGGTGTTGGTGTCAGTGTACCTTGAATGCTCCAAAGCCAGTATCTGTCGGCATATGCCTCCTAGTGTTGGTAATGACTTCCATTTGATGTTATTACCATCAATGACAACAAAATGAATCCAATGAGTGTCAATTAACAATAGTGTGCTAATGACGTCCCATGCTAGATGATGGCACCAGTCAATGATGTGGCTGCCTGAAGAGCCTGTAGCTCCATTGACTATTTTAGCTCTACTAAGACAACCTAATGCATATTGGGTTTGGGTGATAGGGGGTGACAAATATTCAAGGCTAATCGCCTATGGGCTCTAGGTCTATCTGGGGCAGAGCCGCCACCTCTACTATGGAACTCTCTCATGTCAAAATAGTTTGGCCACACATTAAGGACAAACTCATAGTATAATTTTCTCAAAAAATACAATGGCACCTCATAATTATTACAAGGTGGATCATCAAATACCATCCACCACCTCTGTCAAGAAATATTCTTCATCTACATATTGGTACACCAATGTACATGGGAAACCTCTTTCCATTAAGAGGTAATGACTCACCAGTTTGAGGATCAACAAAATGGGCACATATTTGTTGTTTACGAATATTTTTGTTTTTCACTCCCTTGTATGATAATCCATCAACATAGTATTGATGATGCATATTCCTTAAGTTTCCCCATTTTGTAATTTGTATGGAAATGGATATGACACCACTAGATAATGTTTCTAGACTAGTGGTGAGGGAATTATGATGCTCAAGTTTATATATTTTCAATTTATTAATCAGTCTATTTATTTTAGACGTGTTTTTCCCTAACTGATTAATTAAAGGATGGAGTAAGTTAATGTAAAAATGACTCATTCATTATGTTAATGAAAAGATAATAGAACCACCTTATCTTAAGGCTGATCCTGATGCTCAAGTTGAATGGCTCACAAAAAATTCTTTGACATTTGGAACTTTGAGAAAGTATGTATTAGAAGACCTCATTTTTCACATTGAGAAATATAAAAAAATTAAAGAGGCTTGGGATATTTGTGAGAAATTATAAGGTCAAGTTGATGAGATTAGGGGATACAAGATTGATGGTGAACTCACAACATTTGATCCCAAGGATTTTGATACAATCCTAGATTATATCACAAAAGAAAATGAGCTAAGAGAAAAGTTAAAGGATTGTGGCATTGACAAAAAAAGATTCTCAATTGGTTTACAACTTGTTGAACAATCTTTCATCAAAGTATGCAACCTTTTTTCTAGCTTTCACACCCATCGATTGGCTCAAGGTGCCTCATACACTTCAGTATCATTTGATGCATTTATGGAGATGTTGATACTTGAGCAATATAAGTTGACCATGATGGGGATTCTCAAATTATATAAGGATAATTATTTTTGTGCCTATTGCAAGAAGTCGGGAAATGATAACACCATTGTTACAAGAAGGATATCGATCAATTGAAACTTCTTCTTGAGAAGAATAGTAGCAGTTTTCCTTCTAGAATGTCTACTTCAACTTCTTCTTCCAAAGAAAAGGATAAAGAGAAGGATCACTCTTATGGGAAAAATAAAGGACTAGCTATTTGTACTACTGCAAGTCATGATTCAGGGAGATGACTTCTAGATTCATGAGCTTCTCATCATATGGCATCTTCACAATCTATGTTCTCTTCATTTGAGCCTTGCAACATGTCACCAATTTTGACAGACAATCATACATATATGAATGTGATTGGGAAATGATATATTGTCATTGGGGATAACTCCTTCAATGATGTGTTTTGTGTACCCCATTTGACAAACAATCTTCTTTTCATCTATGAGATCACTCATGGGGCAAAAAGGAAAACTATGGGGTTCATGCCTGATTCGATTGTCATTAGAGACTTGATTAATAGAGATATGATTGCAACTAGGGTGGTTGATCATGCATCTCAGTTGTACTCCTTTGCACATTTTGGTCATATTGATGAGATGGATTCTTCATATGTTGATCACACTTCTTGTGATGATTTAGATAACAAGGTGAACTTTGTTTACTTTAACTTGAGTATTGTCACATGTGAACCCATTCTTGAGACTAACATTTCATCTCCTCCTATTGATATCACATCACCTATTGCACTTGATGATGCAAATATTGCAACATTTTTTCCTTCTTGTGATTCAGTGCAGTAAGATATTCCTTGTCTTCCAGCTTCATTTCTTTGGGATGAACACTTGACAGAAATTGCAGGTTTGTTGTGGAGTCTTAAATTGTAGATTTGGGAGACATCATTGATGATATTCATCTTCTCTTTGATGAAGATGATCTTTCCTCAATTGTTATGATGGAGCACTCTGGTCCTCTTGTTCATTCTCTACATGATCATTCTTTCAAGGTTGACATGATTGTGGATTCTTATGTACAACACTTGGAGGAGGTCTCTTTATCCCTAGAGCAGACATGTGAGTCTTTAGATCATGTTCTAAATTCATTCTCACTAGATCTTAGAGTGATTTTTTTTAGTAGTGTGGACCAGTACATCTAATTTGGAGGGGGGTAACTTTTAGCATCAATATGGGGACACTTGAGCAGTTTTCAGAGACTCCATACATCTTGAGTTTTTTTCTTACCTCTTCCCTTCATGATTGGGGAGACTTCATGGATTTACCTTTGGTTTTGTTTCTTCTTAACGGGAGGAATGTTGTTTGACTATCATGGAGCAATTTCTTTATTCAATTTTGAGCTTCTACCATTGGTGCAGATTCTACATTGAGGGGGGGCTACTTGGTCTCTCTTCTTCTCTCTTAAGGGAGGGAATAACAACAAGGGGTAAGTAAATAAATAAATAATAACAAATAAATATCTAATAAATAGATAAACCAATAATAAATAAACAAATAAGCAATAAAAAAATTATTAAATGTATGAATAATATTATTTTATATTATAGATTTTTTTTATCCTTCTTAGCATTCGAGTCTCCAAATATCTCAACCGATAAAGAAGGAGGGTTAGTATTAATAAGGTAATATTATTTCAAATCCCAATCTCATAGCCAATACAAAAAGAGGGTACGTAAAATAAAATAGTATAAATAAGTTAAAAGGGGTAAATAGTAAAAATAAACCAAATACAAATAAACAAAGAAACAAATAAACCATAAGCACAAATAAATATAAACACACAATTAAATGAATATTAATAAATAAATAATTAAATAATATTATCTCACAAACACAACTCCCAACAAGGCTAATCACAACAAGGGCTAAGTAAATAAATAATAAAAGACAAATATCCAATAAATAGATAAAGCAATAAAAAATAAATAAGCAATAAAAAATTATTAACTATATGAATAAATAAATAAATAAATAGTAAATAGTAAAAATAAAAGAAATACCACTAAATAAACAAAGAAACACACAAATAAATCATAAGGACAACTAAATATAAACACCCAATTAAATAAACTTTAATAAATAAATAAACAATTAAATAATATTATCTCACAAACACAACTCCCAACAAGGCCAATCATCACAAGGGGTAAGTAAATAAATAATAACAAATAAATATCTAATAAATAAATAAACCAACAATAAATAAATAAGCAATAAACAAAATTATTAAATGTATAAATAATATTATTCTATATTTTGGATTATTTTTATCCTTCTTGGTATTCCAATCTCAAAATATCTCAACCAATAAAGAAGGAGGGTAATTTTGAATTCGAATCTCACAACCAATACAAAAAGAGGGTAGGTAAAATAAAATAGTATAAATAAGTAAAAAGGGATAAATATTAAAAATAAAATAAATACCAATAAATAAACAAACAAACAAACAAACAAATAAACCATCTTAAGAAATAAACCTGAACCTCATGTCCTAGCTAGTAAAATAACCATGGAGCTAATAATTCACCTATTTTCAATAATAAAACTAGGACATAGAGTCAGTATCATCATAGTAATCATAAGGAATCCACTAATGTCAAAGAGAATCTTAGTATAAAGAATGAACCAAGAGGCGTCAGGAGAATGAAAAATTTTGAAAGTATTTACCACATCATCTGATAAAGGATGAACGAGGGAGGGGCACTACATTAGTAATGGGAGAATCAAACTGAAAAAGATATCAAATGGAAGCCTATGAATGTTGGGTTCATCAAGCTCAATAGATCTACTAAAGTTAACCCAAGGGTACGAGGGGTGGCATTTATATTCTGAAGTCAATATTAATTTTAATAATGTCATCAATGAAGGTGGCTTGATGAACATTATATCTATCGAACATAGAGTACCATTGAGAGGGAGATGAATCAGTGGTTCCTAACTTTAAGTCTTTACCAATCTAATTTCAGACAATCAACTATTTACTTAACCACTAAACAGTTATACCGGTAATGCAAGAGAGAAAAAACAAAGAGATCATTCACACTCAAGAGATTCACAACACCATATTTAAGAGGAAAACCCAATATGGGAAAAAACTCGGTGAGAAGAGTTGCTTGAAACTACTGCTCCAATCCAGCCTCATAGGTAAGCTACCAACTTACAAAGATTCTAGGCACCAACCCCTCCACCAAGCTTCAACTAGGAAATGTATATTGAAATACTATTCAAATACAATTAAGGCTTCTTGTTGCAAATGAATTCTACAACTCTTGAATCAAATAACTCTCGATTATCTTTCTCTCCCTTTCACACACTATATCACACTAGGATGTTGCCTACTCTACCTCACCTTGCCAGTTAGATTCAACTGTCTGACTATGATACTGTCGGTAGAATCCTCTCACCAGTTTTCTTGCTTTCTCTCATTGCAACTTGTTCAGATTGCCTTCTTAAGTTTTTCTCCTTTCTCTCCCTTTCTTCTCTTCACTTCACCAATCGTCACCACATCCCCTCACTTCCTATCCGGAGCTTTTGTTACTTGTTTCACTTTTTCCCACTAGAATTGCCATTAAAAAATTCAAGCAGTTAGGGTTTTCTCTTTTCGACACAATGTTCAAAGATCCAATCCCACCTTTCTTGGATCAATCACCTGTCCTTGAAGACTGCATTTGCACACAGTTTTCCTTATCCAATGCATGTCTTTCTCAGAGTGGCAATCACGTATCAGATCTTTTGTCATGAAGTCAAATGACACATAAAGCGTTCCAGAAGTCTCCTTTATGAGAACGTCCTCAATCAAAATTCCTTTGCCTTAATTCAAGCACCAACTGCTCCCTGATCTTCCTTTGTCATTTCTTCTTCCTTGAGACGCAATCAGTCAAATGCAATCCCTTGATTTTTGGTTCCTTCATTAATGGTGATTATCTATTTAATCAACCCTGTCAATGAAGCTTCACCAACCACAACACACTTTCCAACTCAACTCCCCATGGCCTACCAATATGCAATCATTTTGGTAAACACATATTGATAAGACCCTTGGCCAGTAGAGTGTTATCCTTCTGTTAATCGGTAGAGCATCCGATACCAGTTGGACATCTTCACCTCTAGTGGTGTGAGACAACTTTTAACATTCTACCTCTTCATCATAAGCAATCAACCATCCTTCACACCGGTTTGTACTTTTATCCTTTATGCTCAATCTCCATTGGTTCACATCAATGACAACTTAGTGCCAAAATGCCAACAATCTCGCCCTTTGGCATTGATGTCAAATTCTCATAGTCCACTCCATACCGATACATTTCTCCTTCTTTGACATAATGACAAAGGGTACTTGCGCACTCCCCCATTGACTCATACCAAACTCCCCTTGAGTCATATAAAATTTTCCTAGGTAGAAGACATAACTCCCAACTTGTGTCAGAGGTATTCAAACGTGCTTACCGATAGTGGTTTGGTGAAAATGTCTACTACTTGTTTACCAGTAGGAACATAGTCCATCCTTACCTCCTGCCCTTCAACCTTCTCTCAGAGAAAGTGATATTTGATAGCAATATGTTTTATTCAGGAATGCATGACCAAAGTATTTGCTATGTTGATTGCACTCAAATTGTCACATCGAATGAGAATAGGTTCAGTGATGTCCACCTATATATCTTTGAGAGTCTGCTTCATTCAAAGCACCTGAGAGCGGCATGTAGTAGCAACAATGTACTCAGCTTCAACAGTAGATAAGGAGACTGAGTCATGCTTTTTTCTATGCCAAGAGACCAACCGGTCACCTAGAAAAATTGCACAACCACTTTTTCTCTTTCTATCATCAATGCATCCTGCCCAATCAGCATCAGTGTATGCTTCCAAAATAAAATCTCCCTATTTAGGATACCACAAACCATAGCTGAGCATTTCTTGTAGGTACCTAAAAATTCTGCTAACAACATTCATGTGTGACTACTTTGGTGCAGCTTGGAATCTGGCTACCATGCATACTGCCTGAACTATATCCAGTCTTGAAGTAGTTAGATATAGTATACTTCCTATCATGGATCTGTACAGATTCTGATCCACTACCGGTGATTCATCATTCTTACTCAATTTTTTGTCGGTCACCATGGGAATACTTACTGATTTGCAATCTTCCAGGTGGAATTTCTTCAGCATCTCCTTTGCATACATGGCCTGTGAGATAAAGATTCCTTTATCTTTATGTAGTATCTGCAATCCAAGGAAGTAAGTTAATTCACCATGTTAGGGTTTCAAGCAGATCTGAAGCAAATATGAACTAACAATTATATGCAGATTTAAATACAAAAGATAAAGAAATAAAACAAGACACAGATAACATAGAGATTTAACGTGGTTCACCCAGAATGGGTTACGTCCACCATACACAGTCGTCCAATCTTTCTTATTATCCAACAAAAATAGTACATCAACCTTCCAATGCCTTAAGCATCCCAGCCGCTTATAACATGCATTTTTAGGGCAACAAACAAAGTTGACCTTTTTAGGGTTTTATTACAATGTCGGTTTTCATCAACGAAAAAATAGCAAAAAAAAATTTCTCAGGGGCTATCGCCCTTGAACCCCTACCCGAGGTTCGGCCCGGCCCCGGACCCCAGCGAGGATATGTGCTAAGTGTACAGTACTTTACTGATTAGTCGCCACATTTCAACAATCTCCCACTTGGAGACTGATACTACACGACACCACTGTACATGCAACATCTGCTGGATAAAACACTAGGACTGGACTGGTATAAATTCCACAATTATCAATCAAGAAGACCAACAGAAACTGATGAAGAAATCAGCTTCTCCTGTGGAACTGCCTTTGTGAACATATCAGCAAGATTCTCACTTGTGTGAATCTTCTCAAGCTATAACTGACCCTCCTCCAAAATAGTCCGGATGAAGTGGTACCTGAGCTAAATGTGCTTTGTTCTTGAATGAAAAGCAGAGTTCTTCGCAAGATGAATGGCACTCTGGCTATCAGTATACAATGGTCTATCCTCTTGTGTCTGACCCAATTCCTTCAAAAAACATTGCAACCAAATCATCTCTTTGCTGGCTTCTATAGCAGCAACATACTCAGCTTCAGTGGTTGAAAGTGCAACAACCTTTTGCAGCCTAGAAATCCAACTGACTGCAGTTCCCCCTATAGTAAAAACATACCTTGTAGTACTCCTCCATGAATCAATATCACCCACCAGATCAGAGTCAACAAATCCACTTAGAGCAGCATTAGATCCTTTGAAATATAATGCCTTTGTAGTAGTTCCTTTCAAATACTGAAGAATCCATTTCACAACATTCCAATGTTCCATACCCGGATTACTCATAAACCTGCTCACAACTCTCACTGCATGTGCAATATCTAGCCTTGTGCATACCATTGCATACATCAGACTGCCAACAGCTGATGAATACGAGATGTTAGACATTTTATTAACCTCTTCCTGTGCCTTTGGGCACATCTCCTTAGTCAATTTGAAATGACTAGCCAAAGGTGTACTAACTGCTTTTGCATCCTGCATGTTAAATCTTTTCAACACCTTCTTTATATACTCACTTTGGGACAAATTCAAGGTTCTATTTTTCCTGTCCCGTGTAATCCTCGTACCGAGAATTTGCTTAGCTGCACCCAAATCCTTCATAGCAAATGACCTGGCTAATTTCTATTTAAGATCATTTATATGTTGCATGTTAGACCCAGCAACAAGCATGTCATCAACATAAAGCAACAGGATAATATAACTGCCATTATCAAATCTCTTAAAATATACACAATGATCAGAATGACATCATGTTCAGCCATGAAACTATCAAATTTTAAATACCATTATCGGGGTGCTTGCTTTAGGCCATACAGACTTTTCTTCAACCTGCACACCAAGTTCTCCTTACCTTTGACCTCATATCCCTGTGGTTGCAACATGTAAATTTCCTCCTCCAAATCTCCATGGAGAAAAGCTGTTTTGACATCTAATTGTTCAAGATGTAAATCATCTGCAGCCACAAGACTAAGTACAGTTCTAATTGAAGTCATTTTTACAACTGGAAAAAATATTTCATCATAATCTATACCCTTTTTCTGTGCAAAACCTTTTACCACAAGTCTGGCCTTATATCTTTTCTGATCTCCTTCCTCCTCCTTCAGCCGATAAACCCATTTGTTAGGCAAGGCTCTTTTTTTTGCAGGTAAAGGGACTAAGTCCCAAGTCTTATTTTTCATCAAGGAGTCCATCTCCTCTTTCATGCCTAGCTCCCACTATTGTTTGGCATCTACCTGCATTGCTTCTTCATATTCTTCTAGTTCACCAGAATCTGTTAATAAAATAGAATACAAAGAAGGAGAAAATCTTTCAGGGGGTCTACTTGTCCTCGTAGAACGTCTAACACTTGCAGGAGTTTGTGAGACAATCTGTTGTTGCTGAGCATCAGGTACCTGTGGCATTTCATTTTCAGGAATCTCATCCAACACCACATATTCTTGTTTGTTCTATTCATGCTTCTTTTCTTGCATCTATTCTTTATACATAATCTTCTCATTGAATATAACATTTCTACTTCTAATTATTTTCTTATTTTCAAAATCCCATAACCGATAGCCATATTCATCTATCCCATATCCAATGAAGGTACATTTCTGAGATTTACCATCAAGCTTGGTTCTATTTTCTTTATCAACATGGACAAAAGCCTCGCAACCAAAAGTTTTTAGAAAAGAATAATTTACCTTTTTACCAGTCCATGCCTCCTCTGGAATACCACCATCCAAAGGGGTTGAAGGTCCTCTATTTATCAAATAGAAAGCAGTATGTACAGCATCTGCCCAAAAAAGTAAGGGCAATCTAGCATGCAATCTCATGCTCCTCGCACATTTCATGATAGTCCTATTCATTCTCTCTGACACACCATTTTCTTGTGGAGTTCCTGGAACTGTCTTCTGCTTTCGAATCCCATTTAAAGAACAGTAATCTTCAAATGCTTTGCTGCAATACTCACCTCCATTATCCGATCTGAGACACTTCAACTTTTTTCCTGTCTCATTCTCAACCAAAGCTTTCCATTTCTTAAAGGTTTCAAAAACATCTGATTTTTGTTTTAGGAAATATACCCATGTTTTTCTGGTTGAGTCATCAATAAAAATAACATAATAACAAGAGCCACCAAGAGATGATACCTGAGCTGGTCCCCATACATCTGAATGTACAAGCTCTAACTTCTCACTCTTCTTCTCTTTCCCAACCTTGAAAAATCTGACTCTTTTCTGTTTACCATAAACACAGTTTTCATAGAACTCTAAATCAATCTTCTTTAGTCCTGGCAATAGATTTTTGGAGTGAAGCATTTTCATCCCTTTCTCACTCATGTGCCCAAGCCTATGGTGCCACATTATCGAATCTGTTCTTGCAACATTTATTGTTGTTGTCCCTACAGTAACTTTATCTGTAGCAGCTAAGGTAGAGTAAGTGTTACCAGTACATAGATATAATGTGCCTACCTTCGCACCTTTAGCTACTACTAATGATCCTTTAGTGACCTTCCACATACTTTCTAAGAAGGTAACTATGCAACCTTCACTACCTAGCAGAAATTAAATTTCTTCTTAAATTAGGAACATGTCTTACCTCCTGCAGAAACCAGTCATTACCATTCTACAACTTGATCTTTATCTTTCCTTTTCCAACAATTTGACAGGGCTCATCATCACCCAAATATACCTGTCCAAAATCACCTTGAACATAATCTAGAAAATATTTTCTATGGGGTGTAGCATGAAATGAAGCCCTAGAATCTATTACCCAGAAATCATTAACATTATCCAAACATAAGATTAAAGCATCTTGTAAAGTATTACTTGCAATATTAGCTTCCTTACTGTCATTTTCATTTTTGTCTCCTACTTTGTTTTTCTGAGACCAACAGTCTTTCTTTAGATGACCAGGCTTTCTTTCACTTCCCTCGTGACTTCTCATTCCCAGGGCCTTTTCCTCTTTCCTTTGATCTTCCTCTGTTCTCCACATTCAAAACACTATCGGATGATATTGGAGTCTCACCTGTGCTTTTCCTTCGCATTTCCTCACTTAGGATAACACCAACAATATCATCAAATACCAAAGTATTTTTACCAGAGACAGAGTTACTTATAGCCATAACCAAGCTATTCCATCTTTCTAGGAAAGAACATAAAATCAAGAGAGCCCTAACCTCTTCTGCAAAGGTAATTTTTACCGAAGACAATTGACTGGTAATTGTATTAAATTCATTTAAGTGCTCCGCTACAGATCCTCGCTCACTCATTTTCAAATTAAACAAACGCTTCATAAGAAATACTTCGAAGCCGAAGGTTTCTCATATAGCTTAGCCAATGTTGCCATCAAATCTACAGTCATTTTTGCTTCTATTATATTGAATGCTACAGACGACGCAAGGCACAATCGAATGGATCCCAGTGCCTTTCTATCTAAAATGTCCCACTCTTCATCTGATATTGTGGTCAGTTTCTTTGCCTTTCCTTCCAACGGCCGCCACAAATCCTTTTGATACAGGTAATCCTCCATTTGCATTTTCCATAACTGATAATTCTGGCCATTAAACTTTTCGCCCTTAAATTTGGAATCCTCCATTGCTCCCACTCAAATCTGAAAGTCCTGCCAATTTACAAAAAACCTCACTCTGATACCAATTGTTAGGGTTTCAAGCAGATCCAAAGCAAATATGAACTAACAATTATATGCAGATTTAAATACAAAAGATAAAAAAATAAAACAGGACACAGATAACACAGAGATTTAACATGGTTCACCCAGAATGGGTTACGTCCACCATACACAGCCGTCCAATCTTTCTTATTATCTAGCAAAAATAGTATAGCAACCTTCCAATGCCTTAAGCATCCCAGCCGCTTATAACATGCATTTTTAGGGCAACAAACAAAGTCAACCTTTTTAGGGTTTTATTACAATGTTGGTTTTCATCAACGAAAAAATGGCAAAAAAAAATTTCTCGGGGGCTGCCGCCCCTGAACCCCCACTTTTCTCGGGGGCTACCGCCCTCGAACCCCTGCCCGGGGTTCGGCCCGGCCCTGGACCCCGGCGAGGATACGTGCTGAGTGTACAGTACTTTACTGATCAGTCACCACATTTCAACACACCAAGCATTGACATCTCAAATTCTGACTGCATCTGATCAGCAAACTCTTTGCAGAGAGTATCCTTGTTGCTGCCAAAGATGATGTCATCTACATACACTACCACAATAATCATGTGATTCCCATCTTTCTGTATGTACAAATTATTGTCAACACTTCCCTTTTTGAATCCTTGCTCCTTTAGATACTGATCTAATCTTGAGTACCATTCTCTAGGAGCTTGCTTCAAACCATATAGAGCATTTTTTAACCGACACACAAATGTCTCATCATCATGCAACAGAAATCCTTCTGGTTGCTCCATGTATACTTCTTCTTCTAAATTTCCATTAAGAAAAGAATATTTTACATCCATTTGGTATAATTTATAGCCCTTGTAGGCAGAGTAAGCTAGAAACATCCTAATTGCTTCTAGTCTAGCCACCGGTGCAAATGTCTCTTCAAAGTCAATCCTCTCTACTTGAGAGTATCCTTTGCACACTAGTCTAGCTTTATGCCTTATAATATTACCTTTTTCATTCATTTTTTTTTCCGGTAGACCCACTTTGTACCAATGATATGCTTGTCTTCCGGTCGAGGGACTAACTCCCAAGTCTTGTTCTTCTCAATCTGGTGCAGTTCCTCTTCCATGGCATCCATCAATTCTTGTCTCTTGCTAGCCTCAATGAAATTTTTGGGTTCAACTTCAGTCATGAGGCATAGGTTGACTTGTTCATCATTTCGGGCAAGTCTTCTTCTAGTCTGCACACCATCATTCTTATTCTCCAAAATTTTCTCTTTCAGGTCATTCAACTATATATACCAGTTGGGAACCTTTTGGGATACTACCTCTGGTGTAGTTGTTGTCTGAGCTTAATAATATTCATCACCAGAGTCATCATACTAGTTAACTTGTGTTTGAGATCCTTTGTGAATATCTTCATTAACTCTTACATGCACACTTCAACAACTCTTCCTAGTCTTTTATTGTAGCATTTATAGGCTTTTCTTTTAGATGAGTAACCAAGGAAGATCCCTTCATCACTCCTACAGTCAAAAACTTCCCAAACAATCCATATCTTTCCTAATGAAGCACTTTCTTCCAAATACTCTAAAATATTTAACTGATGGATTCCGGTCATACCATAGTTCATAAGGTGTCATCTTGTTGTTTGTTCTTAATTGAACCTAGTTCAAAGTGTATGTAGCAGTATGCATAGCTTCTTTCTAGTAAGTATCAGGCAGACTGGCCTCATTTAACATGGTTCTAGCCATCTCTTTGACTGTCTTGTTCTTCCTTTCTACCACTCCATTTTGCTATGGTTTTCTAAGAGTAGCGTATTTCCTTATAATTCCATGGTTTTCATAATAATCTTTAAATTCATTTGATGTGAACTCTCCACCCCTGTCTAATCTTAGGCATTTTAATTTGTGCCCACTTTCCTTTTCTACCATCTTCCGAAAGATATTGAATCTTTCAAATGGTTGTGATTTATCTTGCAGAAAGGTGACCCATGTCATCCTTGAGTAGTCATCAATGAAGAGCATGAAGTATCTTTCACCAGCAAGTGCTCTTGTTCTAGCTGGACCACACAGATCTGTATGAACAATTTCAAGTTGCTTGGAGGTGTTGTGCTCCTTTGTCCTGAAACTCACTTTTGTTTGCTTACCTTTTACACATTCATCATAAAATGTTTTTACCGGTTTGATGATGAGTGGAATATTCCTCACACACTCATTTTTGGTTACTACAACTATGTTATTAAAATTTATGTGGCCTAATCATCTATGCCACAACCAACTTTCATCTACTTTTCCTAACATACATTTGGACTCATAGCATTCCTTCAGATTATAAACCTTTCCATCAATTCTCTTTCCTCCAGCCACAACTTTACCAGTACTGTCTTTCTTTATCTGGAAACTAGTTGAGTCAAAGGTGAATTTGTATCAACGCTTAGTGTTCCTTTTCCCTTTATTTTGATGGAGGAGTTGTCTCCAAACCTTATCAATCCACCATTCCAATATTCAAGTTTAATGAATTTCCTTTTGTCACCAGTCATATGGTTTGAACAACCACTATCTACCACCCATAGATTTTTACTTTCAGTATCCAAGGCAGTCTACACTATGAGACTCAATTTTTCCTTTTCCTTTTCTTTGTCAACCCAAACTGGTTTGATTTCGTTCTTCTTGTCAGCTGCTATAATCAGCTCAGGTTTAGTTACTAGTTCATGATCTAGATTTTTCTTAATTTTCTTGATCTTCGTATTTTTGCATAACTTTTCTATGTGTCTGAATTCTTCATAGTTATAGCATTTTATATTTTCATTAAAAGGAACATCCTTAAAATTATTGTAGGGTACCGGTTTGTTCTTCCTACATTCAAAACTCTTACGTCCATATCCATTGCACTGATAGCAGACAATATCCATATCCCTTAGTGCATTAAATAAATTTCTAATTTCATAATTCATAGAAGGCTTATTGTTTAACCTACAATTAGCTATTTTGTGCCCAAATTTATTACACTAGTAACAATAACCATGAAAGTCTGATACATACTGGTTTGGTTGTCTTGGTTCTGAATGGAACTGCCTCATTAGGTGTCTTCCATTCATGTTGTTGAATCTGGTGAATCCGTCTCGATCAATTATGGCATTCCTCCTTGGGTCTGCATATTTATGCATGAAATATGGTCTTCGGTTCATTTCTACATACCGTTTTGGATGTTCATTTCCAGCAACATTTGCATGTCTTTTTGCTAGTATCCTTGCCTACAATGAATGTCTTCTTTTCTTCACCTTCAATTGAAGAGGTGAATATTATCTTTTTGTCAGATTTACTCTTGTGTGTTGAATCTTGACCAACTTCAAAGCCTAAACCTCTGGTGTCTTTGGATTTCTTTTGTTTGCTCAATGTGTTATCCAAAGCCTCAATGTTGCCTTCATACTTACTTCTTGTTTTTATTTCTTCCTTGATTTCTTCAAGCTCCTTTCTCAGCTTTATTATTTTTTCTTCCAACTCTTGATGCTTCTTTTCTTTCTTTATCAGATCAAGGGTTGTAGCTTCACCGATCCTCTTAGTTTCTTCCAGCTGTAGTTTTAAGTCAGATATGATTTGACCAGATTCTTCTAGAGACTTCTTCAAGAGATCTTGTTCATTTATTGCAACAGGATTAACCCTCTTGAGTTCCCTTCTTGTTTTACTCAATTCTTCAAGTGCACTGATAAGTTCACTTTCCAAATCCACTTCAGCCTCAATATCCTCTTCTTCCTCATCTTCATCAGCAAGTCTGTCAAGTGGCATGAAGAGATTTACTTTTCTATCGTTCTCATGGTCATCATCTTCTGATGGATCTTCATCATCTGTTGTGTCATCCTCAATGGTATATAGGCTATTTTGGTTCTGGTAGCCTCTTCTTCCCTGTCGGTAGTCATTCCTATCTTTGTCTTTTCTAGCAGATCTTCTGAACTCTTTTGTTTCATCTCCACCAGCTTCTTTATGAGGACAAATTGCAGCGAAGTGTCCTACTTTCCTGTAGTTGAAGCATTTAAGTGGTATCTTTCCCTTGTATTGTTCGGATCCTCTTTTGAGCTTCTTGACAAATTTTACTACTTTAGCATCAGAGTCTTCATTGGATTCTTTATGAGTAATAGCCTCTTTGCTTTTTTTGGTGATGTTGAATGTTGCCTCTTTCCTTGTGGAAGTCTCACCAGTTGTTCTCATCTCATAGGCTGTCAGGGAGCCAAATAGTTCATCCATTGTAAGTCTTCAAATCCTTGGCTTCTTCTATGGCTGACACCTTAGTATCATATTTGGGAGTGAGAGATCTAAGTATCTTTTTGATAAGAATCTCATCTGCGATCTATTCTCCAAGTCCTCTAATAGTATTCATAGTTTCATCAAATCTATGAAGATAGTCTACAATCTTTTCATCATCTTTCATTTTGATGCTTTCAAGTTGGATCCTCAGCATTTGTAACTCCCTCAAACAACCTCTGCAATTTGTCCCATGTCTCCTTTGCTAAAACACAGTGCATGACTTTGACAAATTCATTATTGGATAGTCCACTCAAGATGGCATGTTTTGTCTTTGCATTATTCTCATACTCCCTTTTTTCATCCAAATTAGTGGGAGGAGTATTGGGAATGACATACCCATTCCTGACTAACATCCACATATCAAAACCAAGAGATGACATATAGGTCTCCATTCTTCTGCTCCAGAAGCCATAGTTAGATCCATCAAACATGGGGGTTTTTGAGGAAGCAGACTCACTTCTTTCCATTGTGCTCGAAGTCTAGAATCTACCCAAGCTTTAAAGATAACTAGGAACTTGGCTCTAATACCAATTGTTGAACACATAGTGCCACTAGGAGGGGGGTGAATCAGTGGTTCCTAAATTTAAGTCTTTACCAATCTGATTTCATACAATCAACTATTTACTTAACCACTAAACAGTCATACCAGTAATGCAAGAGAGAAAAAACAAAGAGATCATTCACACTCAAGAGAATCACAACATTAGATTTATGAGGAAAACCCAATATGGGAAAAACCTCATTGAGAAGAGTTGCTGGAGACTATTGCTCCAATCCAACCTGACAAGTAAACTACCAACTTACAAATATTTTGGGCACCAACCCAAGGAGCATCAACCCTTGCACCAAGCTTCAACTAGGCGATGTATATTGAAATACTATTCTAATACAATTAAGGCTTCTTGTTGCAAATGAATTCTGCAACTCTTGAATCAAATAAATCTCTATTATCTTTCTCTCCCTTTCACACACAGTCTCTCAACACACTGTGTCACACTAGGATGTTGCCTGCTCTACCTCACCTTGCCAATTAGATTCAACTATATGACTATGATACTGCCGGTACAATCCCCTCACCGGTTTTATTGTTTTTTGTCACTACAACTTGCTCAAATTTTCTTCTCAATTTTTTCTCCTTGCTTTCCCTTTCTTCTCTTCACTTCACCAATCTTTACCACCTCCCCTCACTTCTTGTCTAGAGCTTTCATTACTTATTTCACTTTTTCCCGCTAGAATTGCCATTCAAAAATCCGAGCGGTTAGGGTTTTCTCTTTTCGACACAATCTTTTGAGATCCAATCCCACCTTTCTTAGATCAATCACCTATCCTTGAAGACTACATCTACACACAGTTTTTGTTATCCAATGCATGTCTTTCTCAGAGGGGCAATCACGTATTATCTATCTTTTGTCATGAAGTTAGACGACACATAAAACATTCCAAAATTTTCCTTTATGACAACATCTTGATTTGGATTTCATTTGCCTTGATTTAGACGCCAACTGCTCCCTGATCTTCCTCTATCATTTCTTCTTCCTCGAGTTGTAATCAGTCAGATGCAATCCCTTGATTTGTGGTTCCTTCATTAATGGCAATTATCTATTTCATCAACCCTGTCGATGAAGCTTCACCAACCACAACAAACTTGCCAACTCAGCTCCACATGGCATCACGCCGATCAAGACATGGCCTACCAATACCTAGTCGGTTTGGCAAATACATATCAATAAGACTCTTGGCCAGTAGAGTGTTTTCCTTCTATTAACTAGTAGAGCATTCAGTACCGGTTGCATATCTTCACCTTCGGTGGTTTGAGATGACTTTTAACATTCTGCCTCTTCATCATAAGTAGTCAACCATCCTTGAGAGTGGTTTATACTTTTATCCTTTATGCTCAATCTCCACTGGTTGACATCAATGACAACTTAGTGCCAAAATGCCAACAATTTCTGCTCTCAATAAATTTGATGCTCCTTAGAGGAAACTAGCTATACACTCCATGAGGCTTTTTTTTTTTACCAAAATTTGAAAAATATAGTGTCACACATTATTTTATAGTGGCAAATAGTTTATCTAATGTTTTGGCAAACAATGTTTACCATATTGATAAAGGAGTAACTTTCTTCATTGACAATAAAGCTAAGGAGGATTTGGATCTTACCATGATCCTGAAAAAGGACAGGCATTGTATTTATATCCTAAGATTTTTTGTGTTATTGAAGGTTAGTATATTTATTTTTCACCTTTTTCCTTTTTTCTCTTTACGTTTAACATCATATTTGTCCTTGGTGGAGGATTTGGTAGTTGGAATCATGCTTGTTGTAGCACAATGGCTCGATTTCAACATGAATTGGTTTTTTTGAGAGGTGATAAATCTCCCCATATATTTTACTTGTCCTCAATTTATTCTTACAACTGATTCTCATGTGTGAGCATTGGAAATTATATTATTCCTTATTTTTAATCAATACTATTGGTTTGTTAGTCGAAAAATCAAAGATACCACTATGTATTCTCTTAATTCTATAATTTATTTTTCATAAGATAGTGCTAGTGGCTTGGGAGTCCGTGATGGAGTATAGACAACTCAACAAGGGAATATAAATTTCATTCAATAAATGTAACTTACCAACCTCTTAGACATTTTTAAAAAAAACATATCAAATGGGTGTTCAAACAAGATTGCTCTATGATAGAAAATGTTCTTATATGGAGACTAATCAGACTCAGAGATTAAATTTTCCCTACTTCTATTGGTGCAGTTTCTCCCCATATTTTTTACAGGGGTTTGGGGGTAGCGCCTCCTAGATGCTCCTTGTCGCGCTACAAGGCAGGGTCAAGGGGCAGCGCCTTATGAGGCAAAAAAGACTTATTATTTTATAAAGGCATCTGGTGTTATTTTTCTATTGGTTGACATGTTGTAACCCTAATTTTGTAACCAACAAAAGTCTTGATATAAAGCCTAAGGGTTAGGGTTTTTCTGTAGAGAATTTTATAGCATTTTGCAGTGGTATTGAGTTGAAAGGGATTGTTGGCTATAATCGGTTTTGATTTACTGGATAATAATATTGGACTCTCTCTTTGGTGGATGTAGCCCAAAATTGGGTAAACTACGTTAAACATTATCTCTTCATTTTTATTATTTCTATTTTTTTTCATTCCTATGTTTAATATTTATCTGCATACAATTTATATTCTCATTATTACAGTTGGAGACCATTTTATTTTGGAAAAGGATCCTCAAATTCTCTACTCTTCTTAGGCAACTTTTATTTTCCTTTCTAATTGTTTTGATCTATTCTATAATTATTAGTCATTGTTGCAATTATTAGCCATTGTTTCAATTATCTTTACATTATGTTAGGGAAGCTCTATATAGAGAAATTAAGAGTTATGATTCGTATGAAGGGAAAGCTTGGGCAAGTGAACTATCAAATAGGAAATATTTGATGAAAAAGTATGTGTATACAAAAAATAATGTTTCTACAAAAAAATTGTCTAGAGGGAAATAATTGCTAGTAATTTGAAGGGGAGTGAGCCCTTTTTTCAGATGTTATTTATCCTATTGTAGTTGCAAAGGTTTTAGAGGTCTTTAATGTCAATTCATCATTTTCTTATAAAAAAGCCCCACTTAGTAAAGATTAAGAAACTCTAGGAAGGGAAGGTGTTGGTGATCAGAAACAAGTTAATATTGGGGTCGTGGCTTTTTAAAGGGCTCATGGGGGATAAAGAACAGAAAGAAATAAAAAAATATCCATTGATTGTGAATGGATTAAATAACTTGTAATAACTTGTTGACCTAAATCAGTTTAAATGGTAGAAATAAATAAACTTGTAGTAACTACCCCTTGATGGTTAACATAACTTGCTAACCCAAATCAGTTTAAATAGTAGAAAGAAACTTCTTGACTTTTATTCTTCAAGATTGGACTATGTAGATTTAGTTGTTGCCAATAGGATCAAGCACCATGATCCATCATCACGGCAAGAGAGAAAGAGAATAAAATGTTTGATCTAAAAGGTTGGCAACAACTAAATCTACACAATTGAATCCCCAAGAAAGGTTCACAACAACTAAATCTACACAGTTGAATCCCGAAGAAAGGTTGAAAACAACTAAATCCACACAATTGAATCCCCAAGAATAGAAAGCAAATGATTATGGACTATGAAAATTTCATGAATCTAATTGTAATAACTTGTATGGCATCCCCTGATTGTAAGTTCTACATATTAACATATATGTAACAATTATAATTTAATAATTTATCAGATTGAACAAAACAAAGTTTAGTGCCAATGACACTATAAAGAATAGAAATAAGTAAATTTGACATCCAAAGCACACCTAAAAAATCCTTGTTTACTCTTACACATTAAATTTCTGAAATTTTTCTATTAATCTAAACCATTTCCAAATTTCCTTTATATTATATATTAAATTTTAATATTTTAATGGTTTTTTTTAATCAAAACTCAAGAATGTGTTAAGATTTAATATATTTAATCTATCTAAATCATATAAAATCTATACATTAAATTTATTAAATGTAATCACATAAATAATAATTAATATATTAGGTTATTTATTGATAATTTCCAACTTGAATTTAGTACTTTACCAACGCAATTTTATTGGACACCTCTGGAACATACAATAAAAACGGTGTAAAGAAGCGATTCCCAGGCGATCAAGAAGGAAGCCCCCTCGCCTCGTTAAGTGGGGCGGAGCTTCTAAAAATCTGTTCCTCCGCTTTGCCTGGCTTCGACCTCAATCCCCGCCGCATTTAACGCAGGCAGTGATAAGCAGCACGATTATAAATATCACATATTGCAGGCAAGATAACCACATCACAAAAAGGAAGATAAAGCGTCCAAGGAAGAAATTGAGGTATCTAATATGGCTGAAACATGGGCTAATGGATCTAGGTTGGAAGCTCCTGCAAATGAGCTCACCACCAATGAACAAGGAGCTGCAGCTGCGTCTGATCTAGATTACATACCTGAGAGTGAGGAGGCACCCCCCACCGATGATTCACAGCTTCATGATGCTGCAGAAATGCTGTTAAAAATTACTGACGGACCCCCCATGCATCATTCTTCTTCACAGCATCCCCAGAGTGACGAGGCACCCCCCATGGATGAGACAGTCCCGGATGATGCTGCAGATACAATTACAATTACACGGACTATATTGGAGGTCCCAAGGAGGCCCCGGGGACGGCCTCCTGGCTCAAAAAATAAACCCAAGCGGTTAAAAATTGTATCTAATATGGCTGAAACATGGGCTAATGGATCTAGGTTGGAAGCTCCTGCAAATGAGCTCACCACCAATGAATAAGGAGCTGGAGCTGCGTCTGATCTAGGTTACATACCTCAGAGTGAGGAGGCACCCACCATGGATGATTCACAGCTTCATGATGCTGCAGAAATGCTGGTAAAAATTGCTGCCGCACCGTCCATGGATGATTCTTCTTCACAGTTTCCCCAGAGTGACGAGGCACCCCCCATGGATGAGACAGTCCCGGATGAGGCTGCAGATACAATTACAATTACAATTACACGGACTATATTGGAGGTCCCAAGGAGGCCCCGGGGACGGCCTCCTGGCTCAAAAAATAAACCCAAGCGGTTAAAAATTGTTGCAGCTACCTCGGATGATTCTTCTTCACAACTTCAAGGAAGCCCTCCTGAGAATTCACTGCGGTCGCTCGTCTTGGAGGTCGCCGGGGGCTGCGATGTGGCCCAAAGCATTGCCAACTTTGCTCGTAGGAGACAGATCTGGGTGTGGGTTCTGAGCGGCAACGGAATTGTGACCAATGTGACACTCCGGGAGCCAACAAACCCTAGAGCGGGCGTTACTGTTAATGGAATGTATCAGATTCAGTATTTGTCGGGAATGTTTTCGCCGGGCGCTTCTTCCTCTGGCTGTGGGCTCACCGTACTCTTGGTCGGTATGCAAGGGCAGGTTGTAGGAGGTAGCGTCATCGGGCCTCTTATTGCAGCCGGACCTGTTATTATCAATGCGGCTTTCTTTATCGACGCTCCGCAGCAGACAACATGATTCCAAAGAGTAGCTCAAGACTATGATGCCAAACAAGTGCGACCTATTGCTTCGAATTCATCGTAGGAACGAATTACTACCATACGAATTCACTACTTCTATTTAAATGCTTCAGATTAGCAGAGTTGAATTCAAGAAGAAAAGCTATTCTGCAATTTTATTATCAGATTTATTTATTTTCATTTGCTAAAATAAACTATGAGAATGTTACTTGTAAACATAGGACCTTTAGTATGTATGGAAAAGGATTTTGATTTTTCTTAATGTTCTTTTTTCGGATTGAATTCCTAGACCTTGTTTAGCTTTTCTAATGATAAATCTTATTTATTTTGTGTGGTAAGATGGATCTATGTGGAAGATGATTTTTTAGAATATATTAAACATTCTATTAACATTAAAATTAATAATAACCATCATGAACAATTGTTTTTCTATATCACCCTTGCTAATATATATTCCTCATCTAAATCTATCAATCACAAAGTTATAGATTAGCAACATATTGCTAATAAGATTGAATTTGGTTTGCCATCATAATATAAATGTAATGTAACTAATAAATAAACAAATTTTCACATTAATAATACTTCAACTAACCAAATCACAACCTCAAATCTTGGTTGATCCTTAAGTCAATCCTATCCTATGGAGACTATATTTCTACCTCAACTAACTTAAGACAATAAATATGACCCAATTCCATGGTATCATTACTATTAACCAAGTCCATGATATGCTAAATTTCTTTCAGCTTGTCCTCAAGGCCCTTTTTCCTATAAAAGATGTTCCTAAAAGAAATTTTGTTCTACTTTTAACTTCCTAGTTAAGGAAATCAAGTTTTTAAACCATGTGGAACAATGGTGTGCCATTAAAAGAGGTGTTCCACCATTATTATTTCATTTCTAAATTGATAAGGGTGTTTTCTAGAGTTTTCATCCCAAGAAAATAGAATTTCATTATGGTTAGAGTCCCTTGTTTGGAGAGCCTTCAAAGAAAGGTAATCATAGATATCCCAACTATTGAAAATTAGAAACCGATCCAACTTGACTTGGATTAGATGATTACCTTGGCATCTATTAGACCATGTATACATAGATCCTTCAAGGTTGACATCATCCAAACTTGTTGCAATAATAAAGTCATCTATCCCTTTACGTTTCTTAGAATTGAATAGAGGAGTGTTAAATTTATCTAGATATCTTGAGGCCTGTTATTAATAAGATTAGCTAGGGAGTTCCAAAGCTCAGTTCTTGTAGATTTAACATTAGGGGCATATATATTTAACATATTTCACTCTTGATTAGTGATAAGATCTTTCATATGAATAGAAAAACTATTCTTTGAAACATGATTAGTGCTTCCAGTAAATCTAGCAGGATTCCATTAGGTTGTCAATCCTCTAGAACCACCTTCAGCATCACTTATTGAAAATTCAGCAGTAGGCCAAATTGATTTAACCATATTCATGAAAGAATATGTCTTGATTTGTATTTCTTGAAGTAATAGAATATCAACTTTATACTCCAACAAAGTGCATTTTTAAATATGATGCTTGATAGGCTATCCAACCCCCTAATATTCCAAGAAAGGATCTTCACGGAGACAACATAGAAACACTGCTCTACCTAGAGTAGCAATGGGATCCCAACTAGGACACCCCATCTTATCTATTTTTCCTTTTGTATTTTGAGAGGCCATCCAAAGTTCATTGCCTTCTATTTGTTATTTCCTTTTTTGCATCCATGTTCCTTGTTTCTATTTGTGAGGGATTCCTAGTTTCTCTATAGCACCAACATCTAGTTTCTTTTTCTTTTTAGGTTTTTGGGCAACTTAAGTCCATTCAACATTTGAATCCTCTTCATCCAAAACAGAGGAGTAGAATCAACCTTAGAAGCACAAAATTTTCCTTGAAGCTTTTAATCCCCACCATTTTATTTATCTTACTCTCCTGAATAAAATTTATATCTATTAAATAAAGAGAGGCTTTAGGCAGGACATTCTACAACAACACCTTAGGGATATTTTCCTTTCCTACTTCTAACATATCTTGTTTCTTTTGTTCCAACATGCCTTTCTTTGATTTTTTTTGTATTTACAAGAATATTTTCCTTTATGACTTAGTTTCCTGATGAATCATACAAATCAACCACCTCATCATATGGTTCAAATTACTAACCTATAGTTTTGGATTATTTACAAACATCTCCTAGGGGGTCTGCAACTTACTTCCACCAATAGGAAATAATACATCAATTTATTTCTCCCATTAATAGGAAAACCAACACTAGAACCACATTTGTTTGTAACATCTCTTTGATGAACTTCATTCTCTTTCTATATCTTTTAATTCAATACTTCAACTCTAGCCATATTCCCATTATCAATTTGAGGAGCACTATCATCCTTCAACGGGGGAGTTTTCTTAGGGAACTAGACTCTACAATATAATCTTAGGTGACCATATTTCCTACGATTTGAGTAGAAGGATCGAGCTTCTCATATTCAATAATCTCAAGACAACAACGCATCTTTGATTTCAATGAAATCTAGTTAGGAAGAATCATATTCACCAACACATTAACACATATTTGACCAAATGGCAGACTTGATTTTTGTTGTGTGATTCTATCCATTCCTAAGAGATGCCAAGAATAGTTAGTAATACCCCCTAAAATGCCCAAATTCTAGTACTCTAATGACAAAGCAAGGAGGGGCTATAGAACCCAGATCCATAGTAGGATTAAAGTTGAGTTTCTATTTGCATTGAAACAAAAAGTTACAAGAACTCCCAAAAGACCATGGGCCTACAATTATGACCTTTGTCAGATCTTCTTTAAGAACAAAAGTAAAAAGGAATAGACCATGAGTCATAGAAGATAGTCTATGCTAGCATTTAATGGCCAAGCAAAATCAACCCACTTCCTAACTTGGTTAATACTAGGATAGAAAGAAAGGAAATTATCGACTAACGGTAGCCACATCTCAACAATAACAACATTCAAATTTTTGTTAGGGCTAGCCACTTCAAACCCCTAAACCTTGCATGAAGGTTCAAGCATATCCAAATAAATAACTACACCCATTTTATTATGACTTCTTTCAACAAAGGAGACAGGCTCCTCTTTGGAAAACAATGAATTTAGGGAGTACAGTGAAGAGGACAAAGCTAACCCTTGAATATTGCTATTAGAAACACTTTTACCCTTTCGATGAATATTGCTATTTGGGGAGGCCTGTAGCCCCCCTCCCCCTTGAAAAAACCATCAGAGAATAGAAACCAATAAGAAATAGACCATGAGAATAATCGTAAACCCTAAAAACCATAGACAAATTGTTCAATTATATGTTCCAATGTTGCATACTCATATTAATTTTTGATTAAGATAAAACTGGTTTTACAGGGCCCCAAAACCCAAATCGAAAAATAGAATAATTAACAAGTAGCAAACTAGAGAAGAACCAACAACCAAATGGAAATAGAAACTAGGGAGACACCCACAGAGCCTAACAAAATAGATAGATAAACCTAAGAAAAACTACCAAAACTCTAACCAAGAGCTTCTATAAGATGATAATTTTTTTGAATTATACTTTTGTTTAATTCTTTGAGCTCCTCCATGATGAACGTCAAGGAACTTTTCTCCCACCTCCTGCTCCTAGTCCTTGTAGAAGGTCCAGTAGACACCTACACTTCCACCCCCTATGGATGTACCTAATGAATATAAGTCATTCCTTAATAAGTTATGATGTTTTTGTCCAAGACATATGTATAATAGTTATAGTCTTTGAATTTTATGTGCTAGATCCAATGCAATAAACTATACCTTGACATAAAATAAATGTAAGCTATAATCTCTTGAATTTTATTTGCTAGATAATGCAAATGTACATCTAATAAATATAAAATACTCCATTATTGTGATTTTTCAAATTAAGATATAAATAACAATTCTACTTCAAAACTTAACACATTATTTCAAAAAAAAAAATTGTGCCAATGCAAAGAATAGAAAGAAATAAACTTGTAATAATTACCCCTTTATTGTTTATATTTTCGATGACTTTTACTAAATTATACAAAAATCCCCTAATTGTAAGTTCCCAAAATTAAGATATAATTGATAATTATACTTCAAAACCTTAACAAGTTGATGCAAACAAAGACCCCCTATCCCCTAATTGCACAAAATTAAGATACAAGTGACAATTATACTTCAAAACCTTAATAAGTTGATGCAAATAAAGATCCTTTGATTGTTAGTGGTTTGGATAACTTGTATAGACATCCTCTCGCTATAAGTTGCCAAAATTAAGATATAAGTGACCATTGTAGTTTAAAACCTTTAGAAGTTGATCAAAATAAAGCTCAGTGCTAGTATAAAGAATAGAAAGAAATAATGCTATAATAATTATCTCTTGATTGGATAACTTGTAATAACTTGCACTGACATTCCTGATTGTAGGTTCCTAAAATTAAGATATAAGAGACAATTATACTTCAAAACCTTGACAAGTTGATCAAAATAAAGTTTAATGTTAGTGTAGAGAGTAGAGATTAACAACTATACTTAAAAACCTTCACAAAAAGGGCCTTGAACCCTCACAAAAAAACAAAATTAGACAGAAACAACACAACTATTTGCATTAGATAGCCAAACAACCCGAAAACACAGAAACATCTCTCAAAAGTAATCAAAAACTAGCATACCCACACAACTAGACATAATAAACCTATCCTCCTTCCTTCTATCCATCATATAACTACTCGTATATAATTGAAAAAGAGTCTATAGAAATATAAAAAATACTTAATCGAAATATTAAACCATAACATAAGACACACATGCCTATTAATATAAAACTCTATAGTAAAACTTAAACTATTAGCTTTCGAAATTAACACATACCAAAAAGGGCACCAACTTAGCAACATTCTAGTCATCCTTGATAAGGTTTCAATCTCACACGCCGATATATCTTCCATATGTTCCTCCTCTTGATAGTTGTCATTCTTCCATCAACCTTCCCCTTGATTGTTAATGGTTTGGATAACTTGTAATAACTTGTACAACATCCCCTAATTGTAAGTTCCTGATATTAAGATATAAGTGACAATTCTAATTTAAAACTTGAGCAAATTGATCAAAATAAAGCTCAATGCCACTATAAAGAATAAGAATAAATAAATTTCACATCCAAAACACACATCAAAAAAATTTATTTACTTTTAAACATTAAATTTCTTAAAAAAATTTATTAATATAAACTATTTCAAAATTTTCTTTATATAATATATTAAATTTTAATTTTTTAATATTTATGTTATATATTAGATTTAAATTTTGTATATTATATTATATTAAATTTTTATATTTTTCTTGGGGGGGGGGGGGGGTGATAAAAACAAGTGTAAAGATGTAATATATTTAATATATTTAAATCATATAAAATCAATACTTTAAATTTATTTAATGTAATCACATAAATAATAATTAATATATTAGATTATTTATATATTTTTTCCAACTTGAATTTATTAATTTACCAATGGAATTTGATGGGATGAGTGGTGCCTCTGGAACTTGCAATAAAAGAAGTGTAAAGAAGCGATTCTCAGGAGATCAAGTAGGAAGCTCCCTAGCCTCATCCTAGGTGTTGGAAATAAGCCACACCTAGACCGATGATGGACTGTTCCAAGAGGGGCTAGTAGCTCAGTGGTAGAGAACTCCAACAACGTATGGAAACTCCTGGGTTCGAGTCCTAGCAGGTCCATGTCTCAACATGGTATCAAAGCCAGGTCTAGGCTAGGAGCCCCAAGCATATGAGAAGTATGGCTTAAGGGGTGGTGTTGGTGTTGGAAATAAGCCACACGTGGGTCGATGATGGATTGGTCCAAGAGGGGCCAGTAGATCACTGGTAGAGCACTCTAGCAGCGTATGGAAGGTCCTAGGTTCAAGTCCTAGCTAGTCCATGTCTCCACATGCAACAACACCAAGAGTTGTAGTGCTTTGAGTTTACTTTCTAAACTATGATTTTTTTTTGAAAATGGTGGAGATTAAAGGTTCCAAAAAGAGGGAGCACAGAAAATGGTGTTGTTTTTTTAGAAAAAAATAACACAGCACTTGGTGTGCTCGCCCTAAAATGTCAACTTTTTTTTGGAATTTTTAAAATCACTCTAGTGAGAAATTAGCTAACACAATGTAGTTTCACATCTATGTGTCTTCTTATTATATTTCTTTTATTTATTTCATTGCATCGACTTAATTATCATTAAGGCTACGCGGCCTAGTAAAGGTAGTAATCTTATGGCAGTAGCATGAGAAGATTTCTTCAGTACTTGGAAATGTTGTTTGAATCTTATTTCAGTTCTATTTAATGTTTTCAGATTGCATATGTATTTCCAGAAACTTGAGAGTCTACCATAAAACAAAAAGTGAAAAAAAAGATTTATGAATTTGGTTTAGTGAGTTATTTATATTGTTTCTATAAGTTTGTTGTGATTTACAATCGTGTAATTAATCAATAATTCTAGAGTGTTTGTAGTTAGTGTGTTTCACTTAAAGAATTTCTTTGTTATATTTTTTTTTAATATAAATAAATTATTACATCAATTTGTTTTTCAATAAGGTATTCTATTAAATGGATTATATATATATATAGAATTAGGAGATCAATAAAATTTAAGTAGTGTTTGATTTAACATATTATCAAATTTATTTATTTTTCATTTGCTAAAATAAATTATGAGGATGTTACTTGTAAACATAGGACCTTTAGTATGTATGAAAAAGGGTTTTTTTTTTTCAATGTTTTTTTCTTGGATTGAATTTCTAGAGTTTTCTTTGCCTTGTCGAAATTTTTTAAAGAGTTAGCCTCGTACATTAGTAAAGTCCTCTTTTCTTCAATTTGACAAATCCTATTTATTGTGTCTCCAAAGATGGGTCAATGTGGTAGATGATTTCTAAAAATATATTAAGCATTCCATTAGCATTAAACTTAATAATAATCATCATGAACAATTATTTTTCTATATCAACCTTCCTAATATATATTTCTTATCTAAATCTATCAATCACAAAGTTATAGATTAGCAACTAATTGCCAAAGATATGTTAATTTATGATATTCTTACTAAATTATCTTCTATGAATGGTACTTAAATAATATTGAATATGGTTTGCCATAATAATATTGATGTAATGCAACTAGTAAATGGACAAATTTTCACATTAATAATACTTCCACTAACCAAATCACAACCTCATATCTTGGCTGATCCTAAACTCAATCCTATGGACACTACATTTCTACCTCAACTAACTTAAGACAACAAATATAATCCAATTTCATGGTATCATTACCATTATCCAATTCCATGATATCCTAAATCTCTTTTAGCTTGTCCTCAAGACCCTTTTTCCTATAAAAATGCTCCTAAAGGAAATTTTGTTCTATCCTTTAACTTCCTATTTAAGGATATTAAATTTTTAAACCATGTGGAACAATGGTGTGCCATTAAATGGGCTCTTCCACCATTATTATTTCATTTATATAGGGATAAGGGAGTTTTCTAGAGTTATCATCCCAAGAAAATAGAATTTCATTATGATCAGAGTCCCTCATTTGGAGAGCCTTCAAAGAAAGGTTACCATAGATATCCCAAATATTGAAAATAAAAAACCAATCCAACTTGACTTGGATTAGATGATTATCTTGCAATCTATTAGACCATGTATACATAGATCCTTCAAGGTTGACATCTTCTAAACTCGTAGCAATAATAAAATCATCTATCTCTTTAAGTTTCTTAGAATTGAACATAAGAGTGTTAAAGTTACCCCAAAGCATCCAAATATCTTGAGGCCATTTATTAGCAAGATTAGGTAAGGAGTTCCAAAGCTCCACTCTTATAGATTTAACATTAAGGACATATATATTAAATATATTCCACTCTTGATTAGTGATAAGATCTTTCATATGAATAGAAAAAATATTATTTGAAACATGATTAGTGTTTCCAATAAACTATCTTAATTTGTATTTGTTGAATTAACAGAATATTAACTTTATGCTCCAACAAAGTGCATTTTTAAATATGATGCTTGATGGGCTATTAAACCCCCTAATATTTCAAGAAGGGATCTTCATGGAGATAACATAGCAACACTGCTCTACCTAGAGCAGAAATGGGATCCCAACTAATACACCCCAACTTATCTATTTTTCCTTTTGTGTTTTGAGAGGCCTTCCAAAGTTCTTTGCTTTCGATTTGTTATTTCATTTTGTGTCTCCATGTTCCTTATTTCTATTTGTGAAGGATGCCCTGGTTTCTCTTTAGCACTAACATCTGGTTTCTTTTTATTTTTATGTTTTTAGGCAAAAGTAAGTCCATTCAACCTTTTAATCCTCTTTATCGAAAACATATTTTTTTTCAGTCTGAGGGGGAGTAAAATCAAACACCAAAAACGCTAGATTTTCCTTAAGGCTTTTAATCCCCACTGTTTGATTTATCTTACTCTTCTGACATAAATCCCTATCTTTTGAATAAAGAGAGGTTTTAGGCGGCACATTATACAACAACTTCTTAGGGATATTTTCCTTTCCTACTTCTAACACATACTATTTCTTTTATTCCAACATCCCTTTCTCATATTTTTTAGTATTTACATAAATATTTGCCTTTATGACTTACTTTCCCAATGAATCATACAAATCAACCACCTCCTCATTTGGTTCAAATTACTTTGGATTATTTTCAAACATTTCCTAGGGGATTTTCAACTTACTCCCACCAATAGGAAATTATACATCAATTTATTTCTCCCGTTAAGAGAAAAACCAACACCAAAACCACATTTGGGAGTAACATCTCTTTGATGAACTTCATTCTATTTCTATAATTTTTTATTCAATACTTCATCTCTATCCATATTCCCATTATCAATTTAAGGAGGACCATCATCCTTCAAAGGGGGATTTTTCTTCGAGCACTGGACTTTACAATATAATCTTAGGTGACCATATTTCCTAGAGTTTGAGTAGAAGGCTTGAGCTTCTCATATTAAATGATCTCAAGCGAACAACCCATCCTTGATTTCAATGAGATCTAGTTAGGAAGAACCATATTAACCAACACATTAACACATATTCTATTAAATAGCAGCCTTGATTTTTGTTGTGTGATTCTATCCATTGTTAAGAGATGACAAAAATTGTTAATAATACCCCCTAAAACCCCAAAATTATAACAGTCTAATGAGAGAGAAAGGAGGGACTATAGAAACTAGATCCATAGTAGGATTAAATTCAAGTTTCCATTTGCATTGAGACAAAAAGTTACGAGAACTCCCAAAAGACCACGGGCCTAAAATTATGACTTTTGCAGACCTTATTTAAAAAAAATCTAAAAAGGAATAGAGCATGAGCCATAGACGATATCCTATGCTAGCATTTAATGGCCAAAAAGAGTCAACCGACTTCCTAACTTGGTTAATACTAGGATAGAAAGCACGGAACTTATCGACTAATGGTAGCTACATCTCAGCAATAACAACAATCAATGTTTTGTTAGGGATAGCCATTTCAAACCCCTAAACCTTGTAGGAAGGTTCAAGCATATCCAAATAAACAACGACACCCATTATTACTTCTTCCAACAAAGCAGATAGGCTCCTCCTTGGAAAGCAATGAATCTAGGGAGTACACTGAAGAGGACAAAGCTAGCCCTTGATTATTGCTATTATAAATACTTTTACCCTTTCAATGAATATTATCTCTATACGGGGAGGCCTGTAACCCCCCTCCCCCCTGAAAAAACCATCATAGAATAGAAACCAATAAGTGATAAACCACGAGAAGAACCCTAAACCCTAGCAATCATATACAAAATGTTTAGTTATATGTTCCAATGTTGCATACTCATATTAATTTTTAATTAAGATAAAATGGGTTTTACAGAGACCCGAAACCCAAATCCAAAAATAGAATAATTAACAAGTAGCAAAACAGAGAAGAACCAATAGCCAAATGGCAATAGAAACAAGGGATACACCCCACAGATCTTGATAAAATAGGTAGAGAAACCTGAGAAAAACTACCAAAAAACTAACCAAAAGCTTCCATAAGCTCAAAAAAAAATTGAATTATACTTTTGTTTATTTCTTTGAGCTCCTCCATGATGAACGTCATGAAACTTTTCTCCTAGCTCCTGCTCCTAGTCCTAGTAGAAGGTTTAGTAGACACCTGCACTTCCACCCCCTATGGATTTATATCCAAATTTTTCTTTTTAGACTTGGCAGTTGGTGGCGACATACTACTAAGCAGTTGGGCATTCTGAACAATAATTTTCTCATTCACATTTTGAGGGCTTCAACATAGTTGTTCATAGCCTCTTTAATAATCTCCACCAAACCTCTAATATTTCCCTTTAGTTCATCCATACCCTTCTCTAGATTTTTTATTCTAGCTTCATGCTCTATTTTCATGACCTTCACATCCTGAGTTAATTTCTGAGTTATTTTCAGGAACTTGTGAGTTTTATCCGGCAACGAGTTCTCAGTAAAGGTGTTGATAATATATTTTATGCCATGTTTGATGAAAATGATTTTGCTAATCACCCAGTGGAAGAGCTTCTCTTGAATAGTGGTCGAGTTAGCCAGAACCACATCAATATCCACCACATCTTTTTGTCTCCACTACTTTCCCCACCTTTTTCTTTTTAGATATATTATGGCCCAACACTTGGGGTTCGGAAAGAGGGGTTTTAAAAATTTTAGAAGCAAGTTTGGGGTGGTATTTACTATTTTTGTTATTGTTAGTGATAGGAGTGGCCTTCTTGGGGGTCCCTCTTCCACCAAGGGCGAATGTACATACTCATCTTAATTACAAAAGACATACACATAAAAATTATATCAATATATAACACTATTAATGAAATAATTTTGAGATAATTTTGAATCATCAATCTATGTAGAGTAAATAGGAGCAACAAGATAACATAAATTTACATAAACTAATACATAAATCATAGCATAAGATTTTAAAATATAAAATTACATTGAAAGATTTGTTTTTCACCTGTTAATATAGGCATTCATATAAGTATAACAGTAAAAAAAATTAATGTAGATTTTAATTGTTAAAAGGGTATGTAAATTAATAAGGCCAATTGGAGTAATAAAATAATATTAGTTAATTAATCATAGGTATAACAAGAAATTATTTGGAGTAATAAGTAAGATAATTCACCTCAAATTTTACCAAATATTTAAAGAAATGAGTATTAGAAGAATGCATGTGTATGTACCTAATGAATATAAGTCATTCCTTAATAAGTTATGATGTTTTTGTCCAAGACATATGTATAATAATTATAGTCTTTGAATTTTATGTGCTAGATCCAATGCAATAAACTATACCTTGACATCAAATAAATGTGAGCTATAACCTCTTGAATTTTATTTGCTAGATAATGAAAATGTACATCTAATAAATATAAACTATTCCATGATTGTGATTTTTCAAATTAAGATATAAATAACAATTCTACTTCAAAACTTAACAAGTTATTTCAAAAAAAAAGTTTTGCCAATGCAAAGAATAGAAAGAAATAAACTTGTATTAATTACACCTTTATTGTTAATATTTTGGATGACTTTTAATAACTTGTAGAAAAATCTCCTAATTGTAAGTTCCCAAAATTAAGATATAAGTGATAATTATACTTCAAAACCTTAACAAGTTGATGCAAACGGAGGCCCCCTATCCCTTGATTGCACAAAATTAAGATACAAGTGACAATTATACTTCAAAACCTTAACAAGTTTGATGAAAATAAAAATCCTTTGATTGTTAGTGGTTTGGATAACTTGTATAGACATCCTCTCACTATAAGTTTTCAAAATTAAGATATAAGTGACCATTGTAGTTTAAAACCTTAAGAAGTTGATCAATATAAAGCTCAGTGCTAATTTAAAGAATAGAAAGAAATAATGATATAATAATTATCTCTTGATTGGATAAATTGTAATAACTTGAACTAACATTCATGATTGTAAGGATCCATGTGAGATGGATCAAGCCAAGACTACAACTGCTATTAAGTTGACCACGTCTTAAAACTAGATAAACCCAACAGGAAGTCGTCATATATAGTGATGCATCCAACTATCATTCTTATACTTTATCTAGATGTTTGAGAGTGGTTTCAGATCTCTGGGAGTTATGATGTAGATTATAGGTTTCTGAGTATTCATATAAATTTCAGATAGACAAATTTCAGTAATTAGCATACTCGTATCAACATTATATCTCTGGTCTCTTCCCTGGAAGCCCCCTCTCTCTTTATTTACCCCTACCTCTCTCTCTCTCTCTCAGTTCTCTCCCTCTCCACTTCCTTCCCTCTCTTAGGTGTCTCTCCCTCTCCTTCCAATTGTATCAGTAGATGATATGGTTTTTGTGACTTCTTGTTATTGTACTCATGATAGAGATGATGTCATATCACTTGTAATTCCCCTCCTTGACCTAGTTGATGTGATACCCACGATAGGTTCACCAAGGCCATTGAAGGGTGTTCAGGATTTTGATTAGGAAGTTAGACATTATGGGGACTCACGTTATCTGTTGGTTGCACGAATGATGATGTAGAGTTAACCCTTGAGCCGACTCTCGTTCTATTTTAGTAGACTTGATCGGATCTTTATTTTAAGTGATAGGTATGATATATATGATTAGACATACATGATGCATAGAGGTTGTTCTTGTTTTCCATGCAGATCTTATTGATGATGGTAGACATACATTGCATGATTTCATGTTTCCTGATACTAATCAGTATGCTCATGTTTAGTTACGACTTTATGTGATTTAGATGTTAATATGATGATGATTGATTTCTATGTGTATTTATGTCAAAATTGATGCATAGACGAATAGTGTTAGAATTTCAATTTATCATGTACTTTGATAGATTTTAGTAATTTTGCTTTATTATGTAATGGATACACTAACTCTAGTGTGATCTACCTATGATGTGATGGTGCATATGCTATGTGTTTACAGCATGGTTACTGTGTGACTGTCTCCATGGGGGAATCAACATCATGTCACTCATTATGAGTGAGATGTGTTGTTAATAAATTCCTCCACTTGTCTGCTATGAATATGTATATATGTATGTATGCACGTACCATTTTGTGGTTGTAGGTTTGCAGGTACTTAGGCATTCATTCCTCTGGTGCAACCGGGTGCGAGCTCCTTTGGCTTGATAGGTGCGAGCATGCCTCTACCCAATGGAAAATATGTCATCGAAGGTGTTGTTGGTTCCCTACCCAAACTCTAGGTCTAGGTTTGTTGTTGAGTTATTGTCGCCATTCTTGGCGAAATTTTCTATGTCGTGATTTGTGAGTATGTGGCATGGTGAGTTCGCTTATTTAGTCTATTGATTTTATTAATTTTGGCTATCAAATTATAGTGATAGATTGATTATTCAATTTATTTAATTTTAATCTATTAGTTATAATGATTTGTGATTTTATTAGTGATAGATGCTATTTTGATTTAATGAGTTTTCATGATTCTAATTATTGAATTGGTAGTTTATAGTTATTTAATTACATCACGTTGGGTGTATTTAATATTCATTATTTAAAATATTGATGAGGTTAATAATTGTGATCTATTGAATTGAGGTAGCGGTTTCATTATTTAATTTATTAAATTTGTGATAATGAACTGTCACATCTAAGTGATTATTTAATAATAAATAATAATTTTAAACTTTTAATAATAATAGTATTATTTTAATTTATTGAGATTTAATGAATTTGATTATTTACTTGGTGATTAATAGTTGGTGATATTTTTTTGCTTGGATATATTTGATATTTAATTATTTAAGGATTATTGAGGCTTTATTTAATATTTAATGTGTATAGCTTGATTTACTAATTGTGTTTATTTATTCTAATTCCCTTACTTATTTTATTTATTTGATGATCGAATCCAATCTTTATTTAATTTTTTATTGCGGGGTTTTGATTATTTAATTAATTATCCTTTCGATTTATTAAATGGAGTTATTTTATATAGTTGCTATAATTATTTTAAGAATAGCATTATTGTGGGAAAATAATAAAATAATAACCTGATTTTTATTTTTTTAATAAGGAAATAGCTACAGAGGGGCAGTACCCTTGTATTAAAAAAAAAAGAGAATACAAGGCTTGATTCAATAAGAGCGGTAGGAGGAAAGAATCAAGAAGAAAACCCCCTACCTTAGCTCTAGTCCCTAAACAAGAGAGACCAGCCATGTAGGCTGGATGAGTAAACATAAACCAACCTCTTAAAGATGCAGAGGTTATAAAAATAGACAAGGTCAAAAAATAGAGAACCGGAGGGCCTAATTGACAACCGAAGTCAAAGAGAGTCTTCAGAAGCTTCATCCACAAGTACATTTGCTGCATCTAGGACAGTGGGACATTTAGTGCCATAGTTAAATGAGTTGTCAATTCTGCCTTCTGCTTATGGAGTCGGTAGTCATTTGGGAACCACTCTTCACCCATTCCAAAACCCCAGTCATTTCCATCCACCAGATCTTCATTCTCCAAAATCCCAAAGTCATCAGTGCCCGCTAGATCTTCATCACAGAGAAATTTTGCCCTCCATTCCGATGTGAAACCGCTATGTATGCCAGCCTCTTTAAGCAGGAACTCAATGTTCCTGGAGATGATAGACCAGGTATCTTGGAAAAACTTGAAATCCAGGGAATTAACAATCACAAGCTTCTTCACCTCTGCTCCATTGCTTAGTGACATATATTAATTTTGGGGAAGTGAAATTCTAAGATTAGCATCAATATTGTCCAATATAGCATCTATTTCCCCCAATAGGCAATGCTTAAACTTCATTTGAGTTAACAGTTTTGCTTTCTACTTACTAGTCCCCATGTAGATTATCATTGCATGAAAAGAAGCTGGGATATCAACATTAGCTCTGTACCTGTGGCAAGCCATAAGGAATTCCTTTCCCTGAATCCTCTTAAGGCTGTGGAGAGTAAGAGGATGTGGAGAGAAGAGGACCTCTTGCAAATGTCTATCCGTGACTTCACCCAGGAAAGCCATCTGGTGACAAGTAGCTTCAAGGAGGATTGGCGCCTCCATATTGAGTCGTCGAGAAAGGAAAGCAATTGTTTGATGGAAAGAAAGGGTATTCCATTGTTAAACAACAAGGCATCAAACAAGAGAATACCACATCCTACAAGAAATTCATACCCATTAAATTCCCACACGCGTGAGCTAGCAGTATCCCAGAGAAGCCATCTATGCCAAAGCTCCTCAACTTGGTGTCGACTGACTTTAAACATCAAGTGATAATAAACAAATCTTAAGAGGATCTAATCGTAACTAGATTTAAAGTACACTTATATTTAATTGCCACTAGCCAAAAACCAGCACTAATCAATGATGTCGACAATGCATCACATCTCATTGATAAGAAGGAACCTTAACAAGTTAATAGGGTAGATGGTCCTTCTCTCCACTGGAAACCTTGAATGTAAAGTGGAGAGGGGGTAAAGTGGCTATTGGGGAGCAAAGCACTAGTTTGCTCCATAATTGGAAGTTGTGGAGAGAACCAGAGATCGTGCAACCATCAATAAACCCAGTCAAGGAGCGTCCCCCTCAATGGAAAGTGAGGATAGCATGTCAACTGGTGGAACCAAAGCCACATTACCAATCGGGCCAACAAAAAAATATTAGCGATGGATATTCAAGTGGGGTCATTAATGACTATAGCCAATTTACAAAGTCTACCGGCATCACCATTACCTTCCCAATAGATGTGGCTAACTTGAAATTCATCAAAGGTAGCTAGCAGCGCGAGGATCAGTTGAAGCCACTGGTTAAGTTGCCAACTAGGGATGTTATTACAGCGGATCGCATTAATAACATTTAATGAGTCTCCCTCCAAATGAATTTTGTACACCCCTAGCTCCTTCCCTAACTAAAGACCTCTTAAAGCCACTCTGAATTCTGCTTCATTATTAGCAGCCACTCCAATATTTTCAGAGATTTCTTTTATGCAGAGACCATCAGAGTCCCTTAGAATACAACCAATACCACTTTGACCTGGGTTTCCTGTAGAAGCACCATCAAAGTTTACCTTGCTCCACCCATCCTCAGGTGCATCCCATTTTACCCCCACTCTTGGATTGGTCTGATCCACTGGGGTGCCCAGTCCGAAGATCGGTGGGATGAGTAGGTTTGGAAAAACCAGCTTAATCTTACAATCCCAGTCCGTGAATAGAATTTTCTTTAATTTTTTAGAATGGGAAGCCTCATTCAAGAGCTCAGTTAGGTGGTTCTCAATTTTCCCATAGAGAGACAACAGGCTCATTTCTTTTCCCTAGAAGATTCTATAGTTCCTTTCTTTCCAAATTTCCCAAATCAGAAGTGATGGGAGGATAAAAAGCAAATCAGCAAAAACAACCTTACCTGCCAATTTAGGCCATTGCAAGGACCACTTGTCAACCCTGTTGGGAAGGGGCTGAAGATTCTCAGGTTTCCCATAAAATGCCACCAATAGTGACTGGAGAATTTACAGTGGAGAAGAAGATGATCTCCAGTCTCTTCATGTTCTAGACATAAATGACATCTGCTAGGTCCATTGATACCCATTGAATGGAGTCTTTCTTGAGTTAAGATTTTTCTTTGACAAGCCAACTAGTTAAAGGACCCCGCTTTGGGAAGGAGGTATTGATGCCAAAAAATATTAACAGGCCAATTTTTTTTATCTATCACCGCTTCTTTCAACTTGTAACCAAAACAAACTTTGTATTTGCCATTGGAGGAACCGCACCACCTAATAATGCCCTTATTAGGGGAAGGGAAGATAATCCTTTTGTTGAGAATGTTAGTAAACAAGTCATTCTAAAACTGATCCAGATCCAATTGATCCAAAGAGTTCCATTTCCATTTAGTAATACCATTATCTTGGATCGGATAACCATAATCATAGATGTTGTGTCCCCAAAGGTGACAGGTTTCTACCATAATAGGTTGCAGAGAGGAGTTATTACATAGGGCATCTTCACCAGACCAAGAATCAAACCAAAAGGAGGCATCCCTGTCATTCCTGACATCCCAGGTGACCCGATTGCTTATGATTTCCTTGTTTTCCACAATAAAATTCCAAATAGCTGAGCCTCTCGGAGGATTGTTGATAGTCAAAAAATAATTATGCTCCAAAGAGTCCAAATATTTATTTTTTAGGAGCCTTGCCCATTTTTGCTTCCCGCCGCTACAAATTTCCCAAACCAGTTTAGCACCCATTGCTAAATTCATAATCGAGATTTCGCAAATGCCAGCACCTCTTGCCTTTTTTGGTTGGCAAATCTTTTTCCAATCTATAAAAGGAAATTTACCTTTGTCATCCGAGCCATTCCAGAGGAAATTTCTCATTAGAGAAATCAATTCATCTTCAATTACCACTGGCAATCTCAGGCAAGCCCAATTTATTGCATCTATGGGCTGAAAAAGAAATATTTTGATGGGCTAGAGAGGAGGTCAGAGTTTTATTTTTTCCTTGTAGGTTCCACATTGGTCAAGTGGTTGGATCTTTTTTCCATTGGTATTTTTCCCTCCTTGTTGGTGTACTTCTTCATGCATGGACATGGACCCTCAATTGTGATGGTCGTGGACTCTAGAGCGGATTTATGTATTTGAAACTTCATGAATACTGAGATGTTGTTATTATGTAAAAGAATCATTTATTGTACTTTCATGTCTACACTATATTATAAAAATTCTGGTGGATTCTTTGTAAGGCATCATTATGTAATATTGGAAATATGATCATGATTATGTATCTATTGTTCAAGTATGTGAAAACCATTGTAAACATGACGAGAAACTGAAAACCTTATAATGTAAATTATCGTGCTTATGTTGTAATGAGATTAGTAGTTAGATCATAAAGAAATAATTATTTTACATCCATATGTTAAGTAATAATGGTACAAATATGAACATGTGATAAAAAAAAAAAATTGCCTTCATTTACTTTTATTATGTCATTCTTAGTAATGGTAAGAACTAGTGAATAGAAGATGTACTTTTCTGTAATTATTAATGAAACATAGTTAGATGGTAGATTATTGTTTGAGACACTTAGACTTGATTAATGCCAACTAAAAAAAATATCTCATTAAGCTATCAATGAAAAATCAAGAAAACATGAAATTCAATGGTGACATTAGTAAGCATCATAAATTCTAAATCAGCCATAAGGCTGAAAATCAAAATGAAGCTTAGAGGATTAAAATCATTAAGATCATGTATGAATATGCATGAATATATAATATGATTGCAATCAAACCTTTAATATTTAGACAATTTCAACATACCTACATAAGCATAAGTAAGCTAAGCGCACATGTAGATTTTCTTATGATAGCACTAAATAGTATGTCATATAAATAATGCACTATGTGTGTGGGCAGAAATAGAAATAATATTATCATGGTAGTAGTAGTTCATACTTATCATGTTAAGGCATAAGCATGAGAGGCAAGTGGGTATGCATTGATTTATGTGCAAGATTGAAATTAAATGATGTCATGATTTAGATGGTCATGGAACTTAAGACCTTGTATTGTGAGATAGATCATCATTTTAAATGTATTATACTCAAAGGTGGGAAATGATCATGTCAAAACTATGGATGGGTATCCATTAGTAGTATGCATATGATAGAAGCTTATTATTTAATGTCATACCCTAGAAAGTATATGGGTATCCATGCATTAGATAAGTCAAGGCACGTTGGAAGCATTAAGTATATTTGAATGTAAGCTTGTAGAAATGTATGGTTTGGTTCCTAGAATAAGATAGTGTCAAAAGGATTTTGTCTCATATTTGATTATGTAGTTGTTATGCATTTTGGATGATACAATACATTATGGAATAAGAGGGCAGCATATTTAGCATACCCTTGTGTGGAGACTTTATGGTAGATAAATCATTAGGTGTATATAAGTATGGTCTTAATGGTTGTAAATCTAATGTGTGGACTAAGAATTGAAGAGTTAATAATGAAATAAGTGGTGACGTCAAGATTCCCTAGGGAACTAATGAGATAATGTAAATATGGTTCCGCTTGCGTTAAGAACTCAGGTCAACAATCAATATTTAACACCCACCACTAACAGTGAAACTAGTTGAACCAACTCTTGTACACATTGCCTAATTTGGTAACGAAAATTTAACATAATAAAAAAATAATAATTATCCTTCTCTTTTAGGTTAATTTTTGTAAGTTTTCCTAGGGTTTGTTGGCGGGTGCTACATTTGGTATCAGAGCCAAGGTCACAACACTGGGATCTTTGGTTATGGTTTTGTGTGTCTTAATCATGCTGAAAGTATGCATTAGAAACAAAATTACAACAAGTTAGAAGTGATTCATCCTACTCAGGAATTGAACATATACCACTCAAAATTGTTTGATAAATCACAAAAAATAAAACTACCTAAATCTTCAACATCTATCTTAAATTTATCCTATACCCCACTAGTCATAACCTTTTTCTCATGACTTGAATTGTGTGCTGATTTCATTGTTAGGAAGGTCTTCCAAGAGTTTTAAATCAGATCATGCAAAAGTCTTCCTTGAGAAACATGGAAAGGACTGATCAAGTTTTGAGGGCTAAGAATGCTTAGAAGGCCTTCAACGTCAATTACCAATGTGTGTAGGATACAAAAATAACCACATAAAATATGTATAATATAATGGTAAAGATAGAATAGTCCCTGATGTTCTAGAATTGTTTGATCACCTGTATAGTACATTGTGATATTCTTGAATTTAAATAACTCTTGGCATCTCACGGATGTTTAGAAAAGGGTTGCATGTAAACCCTTAACACAAGTTGTTTATTTCGAAAAGATTTGCTTGTTATATTGATTTCCTTTTGGGTGATTAAAGGAATATGTAATAGGAAAGCTAAGGTTATGACTAAGCGTATAAGGATTTATTAATGACTTTTGGGTGATGCCCTTGACTTAGATAGTGGGAGTAACATTGAGGTGTCCTTAATACATATGGAGGCATAACATAGTGCTATGTTCATGCTGGGAAAGAAGTGAAATAAAGTAGATCCTATTATGTTAGGGAGTTGGTTTGAAAATAGAAATGGTTTGTGATAATGGTTAAGATATGTGTAAGAAGGAACTCAAGCATTTACTATGAAGTAGAATTTAAAGGAACCTTAGGAAGACGGAGTGATGCTAATGAATGGGAACCTTTAACTCATGGTTGAAGTAGGATGACTGGTAGAAGATTCTTAGCCTAGAGGAGTGCAAATCAGTTAGTGATATTTGGGTATATAAGAAAACTATCAAGTTCTCTATCTGAGCGTAAATCTACAAATAAGAAAGATGATTGAATTTTGGCATTAATTATAAGAATTGCGCCCATTAGAAGGAGTTGCATAGCGTAACTTGCAAGCGAAGCGTAAGGTGTATCTAACACGTCCATGATTTTTAATTTCTTCCAAAGGAATGAACCTTTTAGGTGGGATTCCTACTCATGTAAGTGTAAGTTAAATGTAAGATGACTTGTGAGCATACCATGACATAGGAGTATGTATATATATATATATATAAAAGGTAAGGCACGGTGCATTGTATAAGGAAAGAATGATACTCCTATGCCTTTAATCATTTGATTAAATCGTGGACTCCCAACCTTGAATAGGATTGTGAGATTTTTATGTGTTAAGTATTGTTTCTATTATGTCCCTATCAAGCCTCTGATAGTATGTGTGGGGGGATACACCGCAGAGAGTTGCACTAAACTAATTGATTAGTTGGGTAGTGATGATATTAAGTTAATAGTTGAAATACGCAATTTAGAGTAAATATACCTATTAACTTCAGATTTTAGAGAGTGTAGGAGTGCTTGGGGATTGAGTGCCTTATGATACACAATGAGTCAAGCAAGCCAGTTGATTGAATCCTATATTTTTCAACTCATGTGAATACTTTATGTGTGGTTAATAAGTAAAGATGACGAATCCAAGTAGAGTAGTGAAAGCATGGTGAAGGAAATTATGTGATCTATGTGTCAAAAATCACACATTTGTAAATAAGTAGGCCACCTAATATTAGATATTTTGGGTTTTCTAGACTAGAAATGACCTAAAAGGGTGCACTTTCAAGAAATTTCTTCCTCATTTAGACCCATGCTATGGTCTCTTCGGTGATTTTGGGATATTTTATGTAGAGAATATTGTGCAGAAGGAACAATTGTCTTCTTATGTGGGTAGAGACATACATTAAAAGAGTGGCGGTATGCCTAAATATTACAAACTATTTCAATTTTTTCCTACTCGATTGATAGAAATTAAGTGTTTTGACCTTCACAATTATGGTTAAAGGATGTTACCATGGTAATATTTCAACAATTCAGTACTTACCTAGTAGCTAGTAGAAGAGTTATTATTTATTGTCTCTAGAGGAATGCTTTTGTACTAGATGAATAAGGAAAGAATGGGGAACTCCGATGTTCAAACCTCATTTTCGGTCAGGATATGACTAGATAATACATAGTTGTTGAAGCCCGATATTAGGTAGAATGGACGGACTATTGTCAACTATATTGTAGTAGAACTAATTATTGGTTATGGTTAGAGGAATGTTTGGATTGAGTAACTCTTGATGTATCCTAACCTTTGCGACTTCCGGGAGTAAGTCGAACCTAAGGGGGGGAGGATGTAGTGCCCCTCCTTGATCTGGCTGATGTGATACCTGCGATAGGTTCGTCGAGGCCATTGAAGGGTGTTCAGGATTTTGATTAGGATGTTAGACATTATGGGGACTCACGTTATTTGTTGGTTGCATGGATGATGATTTAGAGTTCTCTCTTGATCTGACTCCCATTCTATTTTAGTAGACTTGTTCGGATCTTTTTTTTGAGCAATGGGTATGATAGATATAATTAGACATACGTGATGCATGGAGGTTATTTTGGTTTTCCATGTGTATCTTATTGATGGTTGTAAACATAAATTGCATGATTTCATGATTCTTGATAATAATAAGTATGCTCATGTTTAGTTATGACTTTATCTGATATATATGTTAATATGATGATGATTCATTTCTATTTGTATTTATGTAAAAATTTGATGAATAGATAGATAATATTAGCATTTCAATTTATCATGTACTTTGATAGATTTTACTAATTTTGCTTTGTTGTGTAATGGATATGCTAACCCTAGTGAGATCTACCTATGATGTGATGTTGCATATGCTATGTTTACAATATGGTTATTGTGTAATTGTTTGCATGGGGGAATCAATGTCACGTCATTGATTACGAGTGTGATGTACCATTGTGAAATTCCTCCACTTTTCTACTATGAATATGTATATATGTATGTATACACATGTATTGTTTTGTGGTTGTGGGTTTGTAGGTACTAAGGCATTCATTCCTCTCGGGCAATTGGGTGCAAGCTCCCCTAGCTTGACAGGTGCGAGCGTGCCTCTTCCCAATGGCAAATGTGTAGTCGGAGGTGTACTTGGTTCCCTACCCACAATCTAAGTCTAGGTTTGTCGTTGAGTTATTGTTGTCAGTCTTGGTGAAATTCTCTATGTCGTTATTGTCATCATGATTTGTGAGTGTGGCATGGTGAGTTCAATTATTTAGTCTATTGATTTATTTAATTTTGGCTATCGAATTATAGTGATAGATTGATTATTCAATTTATTTAATTTTGATCTATTAGTTATAATGATTTGTGATTTTATTAGTGATAGATGCTATTTTGATTTAATGAGTTTTCATGATTCTAATTATTGAATTGGTAGTTTATAGTTATTTAATTACATCACATTGGGTGTATTTAATATTCATTATTTAAAATATTGATGAGTTTAATAATCATGATCTATTGAATTGAGGTAGAGGTTAGATTATTTAATTTATTTAATTTGTGATAATGAATTATCGCAACTGGGTGATTATTTAATAATAATAATAATTTTTAATTTTTAATAATAATAGTGTTATTTTAATTTATTGAGATTTATTGATTTTGATTATTTACTTGGCAATTAATACTTGGTGATATTTTGTTGCTCGGATATTTTGATATTTAATTATTTAAGGATTATTAACACTTTATTTAACATTTAATGTGTATAGCTTGATTTACTAATTGTGTTTATTTATTCTAATTGCCTTACTTATTTTATTTATTTGACGATCGAATCCAATCTTTATTTAATTTATTGTTGTGGGGTTTTGATTATTTAATTAATTATCCTTTTGATCTATTAAATGAAGTTATTTATTATACTTGCTATAATTATTTTAAGAATAACATTATTGGGTGGAAATAATAAAATAATAACCCCACTTATTGTATTTATGGGATGAAAAAGAAATATTTCGATGGGCTAGAGTGGAGGTTAGGGTTTTTTTTTCCTTTTTGCTTCATGCTTCCCGTGAAAACATGGGGAGAGGGGTTTTTTCTGCAATCTCTTTTATCCCTCTCTTCTTCTGCCAAAAAAATAGAGACTTTTGGGTTTTGGCTGAGTTGACCATTGTGTTTGGGGAATTTGTTTTGGGAGAGAATATGGTTGTTGTGTTGTTGGAGGTTGAAGGAAGCTTCTTCTTCAAGTATTCATGCCATAGCACTAGGAGGAGGTTGGTTACCTTCTATTTCCTTGGTTGTGTTTTTGGATTTGATTACTGTGCCTCTTCTTGTGCCTGGAATATTTGAAAATATAAATAGAAAAGGGTTTATTTGGCTATTGATTTTACTGTTATTGAAATTGGAATCCTTTTTATGAAAATGTAGAGATTTAGAATTCAAATGAATGGGGATACATAATATTGGTTTTCTCTACTGAATACTTATTTGGGAATCTTGTTTGTGAAAATCACTGTGATTATTACTTGTCTTCTCTTAAACTTAGAGATAAACTTGTTAAATTATTTGAGATTGTTGTTTGAAACCCTAATTAAATCTAAGGTTGTGCAGTGTTATCATATGTTATTTGAATTTTGATAGGACGGGGCAATGAACCAGCACCCACATTTTGATGAGGGTGTCGGCATGTTATGTCACCCCCTCTACTTATTTGATTCACTTCTGTAACTAATGCGTATTGCCCCCCTTTATTATGATTTTTTCATTTCATTATTCTACCCATGATGTGGACTAGCTATGTAAACCACCCACATCTTGGGCTCAGGGCATAGCCCTCCCCATCCATGTCATGTTCGTGGCTTGCACCACCCATGACATGGTGGTGCAATAGTACCACCCATGTCGTGGTGGGTGCAAGGCACCACCAACAAAATGGTCAAGGGGTGCAGCACCACCACGACACAAGTGTCATTGCCCCCCACCTCTAAAGGTATGGTTGTAGGGTATCACCTGTGAGGGATACCCTGCTACCATATTATATATATACCTCTTCCCAAATAAAATGAATGTTGAAGAATTCCTTGGTTGGGGGTATAGCATATTTGAACACCCAATTCGATGGTTTATTACCACTGCCGCCCCAAGCTCTATATGTGTATTTTTGCCCAAGTATAATTGAACAAGGTAATGGTGTATGTTGTTTTAGCAGATAAAATGTATGTTTTATTATTCAAAATATTGTTGTATTTGTTGATGATTCAGATCAGCCAATTTGTATGAGTTTAGATTATGTATGCGACACATGATTGTGTTTGGATCTTTTCTTCTTTCACTTGAACCAGTCATGGTTTATATAGCTCTTTTCCTTATGGTTAGTAAGATTTTGTTAATGATAGTAGTAGATTTCCAAATTGCTTACGTTTTATTTATTGTGTGAATTAATGTTTTTTTGGCTAAGGATTATTTATGTCACTTTGTGGAGTCCATCTGTGTCTTGGAGAGAGCCTGCAAGTTATAGCGTGAACTAAGCCTGACATGTTCATTGCCCTAACTTATTTTGTTGTTATTCATCATGATAGTCATATTGGAAAGTTTCTTGACGTATTTTATTTTTGGAGGCCTCTTGTTTGAATGGTATCTTTAATTAAGATTTAAATCAATTCAGTGCCATGGTTGATTTTGAGTTCATTTGGTCATTAAGAAAATTCCCTTATGTAATGATTTTTCCATGAGGATGGCTTGTTTATGCTACTGATTTTTTGATAGCAAGTTTGAAGACCTTGTTGGGCTATCTTGTACTAGGTCGCAATAGTAATACAATTTTGTTTAGACTTTCTTCTGGTCAAAAGGCTCGTCTCTTTTCTTGAATATTGATGCCTGGTCATTTTGAGTATGCATCTATGAATGGTTTGGTAGTTTGTTGTTGTTGTGTCTCAGATTTACTTATTGAATTTAGAGCCTCTTGTAGCATTGCTTACGGGTCCATGTAAATGAATTTTCCTCCTTTACGACACTCAGGTGTCACGAGAGATGGATTATCACAAGGTTCCTTGTAAGGATGCGTGAAATCCAAACCTCTTGGTTGTAGGGGAGTCTACCATATTCTAATCAAGTGATAACTAATTAATTAATGGGTATGGGTAGTTAGACAAATTTTTTTAAAAAGATAATTAAATTTATAGTGCCTTATGACTCAGTCCTAGGGAGGATTTTTTATGCTAAACATGAAAAGACTATGGAGACAGTAAGCCAATCTCCCTTGGTCTCTCAAAGGTTGATATGGCTTTGCATGCCGATAGGCTAGTGCCTTGTTCTTGGTTTGGCATGTGATGACACTCCCTTGTACATGTGCTCCCCTTATGTTTACACTTTTGCATTTGCTATTGATGCTGTGTTGGCCTCTATAATCTATTGATCATTGTTTTCCTTGGTTTGTGGTTGTCTATGTGAAAGTCTCTTGGTGATAGTCCCTTGGTAAAAGTGTCAACCTAGGCTTAGTGTGTCAGTTGGGATCTATCATCATCTCCTAGCTTGTGGGGTGGTTCCTTGTAGGTTCCACATTGGTCGGGTGGTTGGAGCTTTTTGCTGGTGTTCTTCTTTGTGCATGGACTTGGACCCTCCATTGTGATGGTCATGGACTCTAGAGAAGATTTATGTATTGGAAATTTCATGATTACTAAGATGTTGTTATTATGTAAGAGAAGAATTTATTGTACATTCATGTCTACACTATAGACTAAAAATTTTTGTGGATTCTTTGTAAGCCATCATTATGTAAGATTGGAAATGTGATCATGTTTATGTATGTACTGTTCAAGTATGTGAAAAGCATTGTAAACATGAAGAGAAACTTAAACCCTTATAATGTAAATTGTCTTGCTTATGTCGTAATGAGATTAGTAGTTAGATTAGCAGGAAAGAATTATGTTACATCCATGTGTTAAGTAATAATGGTATGAATATGAACATGTGATAAAAATAAATTGTTGCCTTAGTTTACTTTTATTATGTCATTCTTAACAATGGAAAGAACTAGTGAATAGAATATGTACTTATATGTAATTATTAATGAAACATAGTTAGATTGTAGATTCTTGTTTGAGACACTTAGAATTGATTAATCGCAACTAAAAAAAAATATCTCATTAAGCTATCAATGAAAAATCAAGAAAACATGAGATTCAATGGTGACATTAGTAAGCATGATAAATTCTAAATCAGCAATAAGGCTGAAAATCAAAATGAATCTTAGAGGATTAACATCATAAAGAATATGTATGGATATGCATGCATTAATAAGATGGCTGCAATAAAGCATTTAATGTGTAGACAATGTCAACATATGTACAAAAGCATAAGTAAGATAGCATGTAGGTTTTCTTATGATAGCACTAAATAGTATGTCATATAAGTAATGCACTTTCTATGTGGGCAGCAATGGAAAAAATATCATCATGGTAGTAGTAGTTCATACTTATCATGTTAAGGCATAAGCATGAGAGGCCAGTGGTTATGCATTGAGCTATGTGCAAGATTGAGGTTAAATGATGTCATGAATTAGATGGTCATGGGACTTAAGACCTTGTATTGCGAGATAGATCATCAAGTTAAATGCATTATACTCATAGGTGGAAAATGATCATGTAAAGGCTATGGATAGCTATCCATTAGTAGTATGCGTATGATAGAAGATTCTTATTTAATCTCATACCCTATAAAGTATATGGGTATCCATTCATTAGATAAGTCAAGGAACATTGGAAGCATTGTGTATATGTGAATCTAGGCTTGTAGAAATGTATGGTTTGGTTCCTAGAACAAGATAGTGTCAAAAGGAGTTTGTCTCATATTTGATTATGTAGTTTTTAAGCATTTTGGATGATAGAATACATTATGGAATTAGAGGGTAGCATATGTAGCATACCCTTGTGTGTTGACTTTATAGTAGATAAATCATTAGGTGTATATAAGTATGGTCATCATGGTTGTAAATATAATGTGTGGACTAAGAATCGTAGAGTTAATAATGAACTAAGTGGTGACGTCAATATTCTCTAGGTAACTAATGAGATAATATAAATATGGTTTTGCTTGCGTTAAGAACTTAAGAACTAAGATCGACAAACAATAGTTAACAGCTAACACTAACGATGAAACTAGTTGAAATAACTCTTGCACGCATTGGCTAATTTGATAAGGGAAATTTAACATAGTAAAATAAAAAATTATCCTACTCATTTAGGTTAGTTGTTGTAAGTTTCCCTAGGGTTTGTTGGTGGGCGCTACCTCACTCCTTACGAGTATGATATGATTTTGCATTTCTCTTCACTTGTCTGGTACTTTTGATATATGCAATTGTGCAAGTTGTCTTGTGGTCATTGGTTCTTGCAAGGTTGCAGGTATCAGATGTAGAATCCACCTAGTCTCACAGGACTAAGCATGTCTCTATCCTAATGGCAAGTTGATCAAAGATAACATGAGTTCCTACTACAGACTCTAGGCTTAAGTTGTCATCCTAGTCAGTTGACTATCTCAACATAAGTATTTGTGTTAGTATCTTGAGTTGTGGTCATCTTGTGGCATTTTGAATATTCAATTATTTAGTTAATTAATAATTATGTCATATATTTTAAATTAATTAAATTCAGGGTTAGTTTGGGTATTTTATTAAGTGAATTACTATTATTGTTTGATTAATGTTTTATTGATTTATGGGCTTATATATATTTGGTTATTTTATATTTATTTAATTGATTCAATGATTGATTGTTTAATTTATTTTTTATTATTTATTATTTGTTTATTTATTATTTGATTATTTATTTATATTATTTGAAGCTTTATATATTTAATTGGAGTATTTATTTATAGTGTCTTTGATTTATTTTATGGGGATTTGATTTATTATTATTGGTTATTATATTATTACACTCTCTTCTTATTGTTTGAGTAATTAAATACTATAATTGTTACATAGTCTATTATTTATTTGATTTAACTTGGGAGTGAGTAAATAGCATTATTTTATATTATTATTTATCTCAATTTTATGCATCCTTGGTATGAGATAAATGGTATTTCAGAATCTTTTGATTGGCTGAAATTTTCCTATAGCTTTGAATGCATCTTATATTTAATTTTTTTTCTTGTGTGTTACCAAGGCTGACTTTTCTATGAATTTTTGATATTTTTTGGGATTTTGGTTTGGATGATTGAGCTTGGAATTTGGTTGTTGATGGTTGTGGAATTGGATTTTGGTTCTTCATCAAATTTCTTACAGATAACTTCAAGTTCCAAGTTGGTTTCAATTCATCCTCTGTGCTTTTTCATCTCTTAAAAGAAGTGTTTTCTCTATTCTTGAGTAAAGATTAATGTGCGAGATTTGGGAAAAATATTTGGGAATAATATTTATATATTTATCAAGTTATATTACTATGGTTTGGGGAAATGAATACATTTATGTATTTCTATTTTTGTTTGGGTTACTGTTGTGAATGGTTCCTTTGTATTGTATTCTTTGTGTATTGTCGAAAAGCACCTTGCAATGGTTGTTGTATGAGGGAGATTTGTTGATTGTCTTTTGGGTTACTTGTTAAACTTTTTGTTGGATTTTCACTCCTTTAGGGAGTATCTTTGTGACTTCCTCTATGTTTGGTTAGTTCCTATGTATTATTGTGGAACTTCATTCATGTTCTAATGGAGAAATTTCTGATTTTTTATTTTTAATTCATTATTTAATATGTTCCTTGAGTTATAAATGACTTTTCATACCATTTTGGGTCAATTCGAAGCTGTGCCTGAGACTTTCATTGATTTTTGGGTGAATCATAAATGTCTATGTCCCATTTTTTCTAAGTTTTTAGTCTTTGTTTTCATGCGCTATTGTTTTGGTCCTATGCGCTACAAAATGCCTCAGATGTGCTACCTTATAAGGCAGATAAACTATAGAATGCCTCAAATGCGCTAAACAACTTTATTTTGGTATTTTGATAGTTTGGACTTTATGTGATCAATTTTTTTAGTTTTTCTTTGTACCGGAGGCTTTTTATGATGTCCATGAGGTTCTTAGATCAGTGTATTTCCCATATTTGGCTTTTTAATGTTGTATGGCTCTAGCAAGTGGATGTGCTTTTCTCTAGAGGATTGATTTTTCATATAATTGAGCAATGAGATGTTATGTATGCTCTTATAATTAACTATCGAAGCTCCTGATACTTCATTTTATTTGCATTACAGATTTGGCTATTGTTTCAGAATGAAATATTTTATATATGATTACTAGTATGTGGATTGAGTGGGCCTCCTTGTATTGTTTGGTAAAAGCACAAAGTTGTGTCCCACTTTTGTAAAGTAAATGGCCAATGCCAATTCAACTTTTTAAATTAAATAAATAGAAAGTGAAATATATGTCTTGAATTGTGAAATGATGTAAACTAATAAAATGTATTATATTTTGTGTATTTTATGTTTGTAATTTTTTAAAAATTTAAAAATTATTTCAGTATGTACTTTCTTATAAAGTAAACACTATAATTTAGTTATTAATAAAATATTGAAATTGAAGTTACATGAGGCATCACACTATATATAGTAAATTTTACCCTTTTTTTTTCAATTTTTTTGTGTAGATTGATAACTTGAAATGCTAGTGCAAAAATATATTTTTAACAATATTTTATGTATATATATTTTTCAATAAATTTGAAATATTGTGTGTACTGAAATATAATTCTTTCCATTTGACTTCACCTTTTTTCTTAATTATTTATCCCAATTAGAAAATAATTATATCATCTTGACATAGACTCTTTTTTCTAGTGCATTTTTTTTTTCAAAATTTTTAAATAAATTTTAGTATTTTTCCTTTACAAGATAGTCGACCTTATATTTTAGTGTTGATGACCTACTTTCAATAAAAATCAAATATTAAATATAAAAACTATTTACAATATAAAATGTATTATATTTTGTGTATTTTATGTTTGTAATTTTTTAAAAATTTAAAAAATTATTTGAGTATAATTTCTTATAAAGTAAACACTATAATTTAGTTATTAATAAAATATTGATATTGAAGTTACATGAGGCATGACACTGTATATAGTAAATTTTACCTTTTTTCTCTTCATTTGTTTTGTGTAGATTGATAACTTGAAACGCTAGTGCAAAAATATATTTTTAGCAATATTTTATGTATATATATTTTTCAATAAATTTGAAATATTGTGTGTACTGAAATATAATTCTTTCCATTTGGCATCACATTTTTTCTTAATATTTTATCCCAATTAGAAAATAATTATATCATCTTGACATAGACTCTTTTCTCTAGTGCATTTTCTTTTTCAAAATTTTTAAATAAATTTTAGTATTTTTCCTTTACAAAATAATCGACCTTATATCTTAGTGTTGATGACCTACTTTCAATAAAAATCAAATATAAAATATAAAAACTATTTGCAATATTAAAAGATATATATTTTTAAAAAATCACTTATAGATCTATAAAAGGGTATTTTTTATATTTCAAAAAAAATATCATTTATAAAAGTAGTTGTTGAAACATCGAGTTTTTCAAAAAAAAAGGAATTTTCTAATTAGACCCAAAGTGGTATTAAATATGTATTTAGTAGACAATTCCAATTCCAAAAGTTGTGGCACATATATATTATAGCTATAATGAATCTCTATACACCATATATTTGACTAAAATTAATTTTTAGTTGGAACTGCTTACATTCACTTGTGCTGATAAGCTGCCCTAAAGCGTGACACGTTTTTGTGATTTTACCATAATATCATTGTACTTGTTACCCTAAGGTCTTGGAACATGGTTAGGGGGACTGGGCTTTCATGTGTCTGTCGGGGTTAGGTGAGAATAGGCCACCAAGTGGTTCCTCGTAAGCAAGCTTGTGGGTCGAGACTTTTAAGGGCTCATGAAAGTTTTCCTTATGTAATCAAGTGATAACCTTAAATAATTAATTAGATGGTTTGGATAATTAGGATTTATTTAATCAAGATAATGAATAGTGTCTGTGCCCCAATTCTTAGTCCCAGGGAGGATGTTTTAGGATAAGGTTGGGAAGGCCATAGTGATGGAAAACTATACTCCGTTGTTTCTCACATAGGTTGAGCTTAGGTTCCACATGTCTATCAAGGTTGATATTCGCCTTCTCTATGAGGATAGCATGCAGCAACATGTCTATCAGGGTGTGGCTTTTCCCATCTATGTGAGGATAGCATGTGATGACACTCCACTCCTATATGTTTCCTTGATCCTTATGCCATGATTGTTGATTATCATGTGGGATTTTATTGTTTTTTATTAGCCTTGTTATGTGATTGGTTTATCTATGGTGTGGTTGTTTTTCTTGTCTACATTACATGTCCATTGGTTGTTAGGTATCAGACTAGGTCTCGAGTATTTGTTGGAGCCTTATGTCATCTCCTAGCATGAGGGTGGTTCCTTATTGGTTCCACATGGTTGGGTGGTTTGATGCCTTCTTCCATTGGGATTCTCTTCATTGGATGTTAGCATGCATTGATGTGGATTCATATCTCTTCTTTATGCGGATGGATTCCTGTAGCATATTCTATGTATTGAGATTTTTGACAATGTATTATGTAGCATGAGGATGATTATATTGTGTTGTAAAAGATATTGTGTATCTTGTTAGTTTCATTCATATATACTAGGACATGATGTAGTTGAGATCATGATGTATTGTAGTTGAATGTTTGATATAAATATTGTAGTAGCAATGTTGTAATTGGATATTCTTGAATGTAAAAAGAGGTTGGAAATAAATAATTTGATAAGAGGTAATATTGGAGTATCATATGTGTACCTTATGGTTAGGATGAGGATGTTAGATGATTTTGACTAGAATAGATTGTATGTGATTTAAATTGGAAAAGAATTGGATTGATCTGGTTATTGCCCTGATATGGTTATTTCCCTTGATCACATTGTGTATGAACCTTACATTTAGAACGTATGATTACTCTTAACAATGGAAATGGACTAGACTTGCACTAGCTAAATATTATTTTGAAATAATGATGTTATGATAGATGGATTAATATGGAATTATTTTGATCAAACTATTTTCATTTCATGTGGTGCCTGTTAGCACGATCGTGGTCCCTAGATGGCACCAAGAGTTCAGCCAAATTGAGTTATAACTATCAAGAGTTCAACCGAATTGAGTTCAGCCAAAATCGCTTATGTGTCAAGTGATGTGGCCACAAAATTAGTATTTTGTCCGCATTTCTATAAAAAATCACTTGTATTCTATTTTTATTCATGCAGAATATTTTTTTACAAAAATTAAAAAATACACTTTTGTAGAGCTTAAAGTTAGGAATCTGGACATGTAATTGTAGACATATAAAAATGACCACTTTCTTAAGTGAATATTTAATATTCATTTTACTCTCATTCCTATATATAATTAAATTATCCACATTCATCTATATAACTTATTTAATTAAATTCACCTAAACTTGTATTTTGTACCCTTTTGATTAAATAAATCACTTTATTTAATTAATTCCCCTTTCTCCCATTTTAATTAAATTTACATTTAATTAAATATTTCATTGCAAATAAATAAATATAATTTATTTATTTATATCCCCCACTTGAATTTATGCAAGTTGTATCTATTTTAGTTGAAATAAAGTAATTTATTTTAATTCAAATTACCCTCCATCCACTTGCATTCTCCTACATCTCTCACTTGCCTCTCTAAACCCCCTCCTTGATTCTTCTAAACACTTCTAATTTAGCCTAACCCATCCTCTAAATATTGTCACATTCCTAAACAAAGGGAAGTCACTTCTCAAACCTTCAAAGTCTTTGAAAACCATTAAAGGCTTTATGTCTTCAACAAGTTAACCTTGAAAGTATTCTAAACCATTAATGATTAACTCAAACCTCTTGCATGATTAGAGACTTTATCTCTAACTCAACCCTCATCTAACCCAAGGGTCTCATCAAGCATTTATTGCTTTTATCATGGTTATTCCTTTAACCCTTGAACAAGAGTTTACCCTTTTGGTAAAATCTTTATCTATTGGATAACCCTAACCTAACCTTAACCCTTACCTCCGAAGGTAACCATGAGGTATTCTCAAGCAGTCTTATGTTGACAATTGTCACCATTTCATTGGTGAAAATTGTAAACATGAATTGATAGCTTTCAATCTTGGCCCTTGTTAAGATTATCAAATCTTGGCCCTCCATTGCCCTGTTTTACCTATAAATAGAGCCCTCATTTCTCCATTTTCACAATCCAAGTTTCATGCATCTAATCTATACTCATTTTTATAAAGCATTTAGTCTCTCTTTGAATAGAAATAATCTAATAAACATTTTAGAAGCATTTCTATTATCATAATAATCATAATAGGATAGCATATCATGTTAGGATAGTTCTTTTACTAATCCTCTCATCTTAATCATCATATACATGTTAGATTAATTCATACTTGTTAGTATCATGCACATCTAGGATTGCATTCATGTTAGATTGATCAAGTATCCCTCATTCTCATGATTGTCATCCCTAAGTCACTTTGCTCAGTGTTCAGAGAGAAAAGGAATTGGATTGAGGGGTCTTGTGAGATAGAGAACAATGGAACATCCCTTTGAAAGTTGATTTATTCAATATAACTCCATAACTTGCACCAAGAGTCCCATTGTTGTGTGGACTAGTTTTGAATTTGCATTTTCCATTTCATCACACCACTTTTCCCGCACATATTTTTGGTGCCTACCATGGGGCATAACCCTATTTATAAAATCATTTTTTAATGCAGGACTAACATTGTAGGTATGCGGAAAAGCTAAGTTGGCACATTTGTGTCTTCCTTTAGCGCATCCAGGTTGTTTGTCAGCGCACCCTGAGTACCTATTTAGCATGTTGGACCCAAAACTTAGCATATTTCACAGTAACCTTAGTGCATAACACTTTTTTTGATTCCTAATAAGCCTCAGTGCTTTGAGGCATCAGTTTAGCACATCCATGTAGTAGCATAGCGCATTCGGGTCTTCTTTTAGCACATTGGTGTGATTCTATAGCGCGTAGGGTCTGTAGAAAAATGCATAATAGACACAGAGGGAAAAACACAGTTGTAACCAAAACAAAAAGGTAGACTTGTAGAAGTCCACCTTTAAAATACTTTTTGCTAACTGGTATTTTATTGCAGATCACTAGCATTTGTTTTGCAGGACTGGAAGATTTCTTTTTTTAAACTATTTTAGGCATTTGATTAGTTTTCTTGTTTCTAACTTTGCTAAAGTTAGTTATTAGAAGTTTTTAATTTTCCTTATTGGTAAAAATGAACTCATTTTCCTTTTGGGTTATTTAAAAAGAAGAAAAATAAATAAAAAAAACTTAAATTTTGCTTTCATAGGGAGAAAAACAATTCATTTTGGGATTTAAAAATAATAGAGACAAACTTTACTTTTGCAAAGTATAAAACGAACCTCACTATCCTTTGGTGTTTAAAAGGATCCACTTCATTTTTGCACAAGTAAAAGAACTTCACTTTCAAAATTCTAGATAAAGAAAAAGAGGGAAATCCTTCCCCTTTCGAATTTACTTTTTTTGACCATATCAAAAGTTTGCTTTGTTGACCCGTATTTCTTTACCTAAATAAAAAAAAAATCATTGATTTGAAAATTAAAAAGAACACCATGCCTTTTTGGAGAAACATCTCCCAATAGACTCTAGCAAATCACTAAATTAAAGGGTTAAAAAGAACCATTTTTGTGCCTTGTCTCAAAAGTGGAAGGTATATGCTCTCTCCTTAATTGGGTGACCAAAAAGCCAAACCACTCTTAAGATTTTTGTAATTCAAGCATTTACATCCTTTAGCAGGCCTGAGCTCTCGAGTTTCTCTTAGAGCACCATTTAAATGGTTGGTGAGAGGGGAATGACCTAAGTGGGAAACAACTTTATCACCAAGTCTTCCAACCCACTATAATCAAAAGTGGAGGATGACGAAATTCCCTTCAATAGTTTTGCTTAGCAATTAGCCTTCCCCTAGTATCTTTACAATATGTAAAGTCTTTGTTCTAAAGGTTGGGAAGCCTTCCGAGGGAGTTTATCACTAAAGACCGAACAGGAAGCTTGATTACGAACCTTAGCAATAGAAACCTTGAGCCGAGTCAGTATCCAAACATCTTCAATATCATAGTGTAAGGGTGGGGAAGAATCCACCCCCAAGATTACTCACCATATATCTCCCAAGATAACTACCCAATTGTGAAGCAATTCACTTTGAGTTAATTTCTTGCAAAAGGCGAAAAAATGGGCACCCCCTAGGGGGTGACAGAGTTGTTTGAGCTAATGGAGTATCGAGACTAGTGGGCTATGATATTGCCGATGAACCTTGAATAAAGAGTCTATCTGATTTGTATTCTTTGTATCCAAACTTGTGAAAACATTGGGGATTTGAACACATCCTCACATAACATACACTATCTATTTAGTATAGGCAAAAATGGTTGTCTCTTTCGTGTTGTGTTTGCAATTTATAATTCAGAAAATCATTCATCAAAATTAAAACAAGTGTTGAAAATTTCAAAGAAAACCAGAAACAAAGCAAACAAAGTATTTTAGTGCATAGGAGCAATCTCCTAGCGCATCTAGAGCACACTTTATCGCATACAAGTTAAAACTTAGTGCACTCATTCTTAAAAATAACATATAACAGTTTGAAAATTTGACAAACTTTTCACTAGCGCTCTAAGAAACCATATTAGCACTTTGACGCATCAGCTTAGTGCATTGGGGGCAAACTGTAGTGCTTTGAGTCTAAACATTAGCGCGTATTAAGGACATAATAGGGCATAATCACCTCGGTCAAAGAAAAATTCAAAACTTTGGTTTAGCGTGTAGCACAGGTAACTTAGTGCATTGGTATCTTTTAATAGCACATCTAGATCACACTTTAGTGCATCCAGTCTTTGTCTTAGTGCATAGGTAAAACTTAGAAAAATAGAGAGAAAAACTGAGCATTTCTGAAAAAATTTATCATCAGTCTCAGATACCCTTTTGGATCCTCAATTGACCTTGCCAAGCAAAACATGAACCAAAACATCAAAGAAATATTCCAAATAATCAAGCATGTCATTCTCATAACAACATTTGTCAAATCCAAAACTAGCTAGGGGTAAAAACTTTATCCTATCAGAATCAGGTAGTATCATCACATTGATCAAAAGTTCCACCATCTAATGGATTTCATCAACCAAACATACCTAGTTTAACTTAAGTCGTCAAATAGAGTCTCCATATTAGGAAACTCTTATCCATATCATTTGACACACTTTGTCGTGGAGGCGAATCTAAACCTCTACTCGATAAAAGTAGGCTTAATTTTTCAAACAAAGGATCTCAATCCAAACAAATCAAAGGAAACCATTGATCACTCGTGTATGACCACTCATATTTTGAGAAGAAAAAGTCTTCATCACAAAACTAAGTTGAAGAAGCGACAACCTAGTTCCAAAACACTTGCCAAATGAAACAAATTTCTCTACATAAATCATTAACTCTTCAAATCACATCGCACATTTCTCCATCATATGGGGTTATATCTTCAAGACAAGTCAAACAAATTTGACAAAGAACCTTTGAAAAGTAGAGCCTTTTGCCAAAAATCAGCTTTCAGTCAACACTTGAATCATGGAGGAAAGATCAACCCCGCTTTCTTCCCAGAAGTCTACATCACCTATAACATAGCTTGATTTGGACCACCAACCCCCGAACAACAACAAGAAGAATTTATCCCCTTTGTTATGGAAAGTTTCTACTAGATGCCTGATGTCAATCACTCTCAACGAAACAAGAAAAGTGAACCACAACCAGAGCCCAGTATGGGTCGAAGATTATCAAACCCATTCGATTATATTTATCTAGGGGAAAGAGAGATCACTAAGGAGCTTATTCAATAATTTCAAGAAAACCCCTCATTCCAAAAACTTATGGAAAGACTCATAGAAGCTGACAAAGAAAAATACATGCTCATGCTAACAAGCAAAGGAGATAGGATTCCTGAAGACTTCGATACTGAAATCTTTAGGACAAGGTCTCAAAATTATGCTTATCAAGAACAACAGAGAGAAGAGGAAACACATGACCCTGAACAACATAACATACTAGAACACACCCATACCTGAATTAGGGATAACGAAAGAGAGGAACCTTTTCCTCATCAATTAAATGCGCCCATGGTTTCTCTTAGACAACAAATGCAAATATTGTAAACACAAATGTAGGACATGCAACAGGGGACCATAGTATGATATTCCTTAAATGAAATTTGTCCCTACCCCTTTGACAGGAGATTAAAAATGATACCTTTTCCCTAGAATTCAGATATACCCAAATATGATAAGTATGATGGTAAGAGTGATCCTCGTGATCATGTTCGGGAGTTTTGTACCATGAGCCTTGAATTTGCTCACGATGACACTTATTTCATAAGGCTCTTCCCAAGAAGTTTGGGAGGGCAAACAATGGAGTGGTTGTCTAAACTTACACCTCCCGTCAGATCCTTTGATGAGCTGGTCAATAAATATATAACACAATACTCCTACAATATTCAACACGCAATCACCATGTTGGATGTATGTAATACCAACTAGAAAAACATTGAAACATTCTTGGTGTTTCTTCAATGGTGGAGACATATGGTTTCAAGGTATCCTTGAGATGTGCCTGAGAAAGAAAAGATGGAATATTTATCGACAATCTGAATAGTGAGATGAGTTATCTACTCAAACTCCAGTGCATACCATTTTTTTCCAAGTTAATCGAAAATGAAATCTAACTAGAGGAAGCATGCATCAAGAAAGGAACGTTGAAGTTTTTCAAAGAAGGAACTAATTCATCCAACTCTCACTTTAACAACCAAAACAACAACACTTTAGAAAAATCTAAATTCTAGACCTGAAACAAAAATATTCATGAAGGAGGAGTTGATGGTAATGACATGAAGTCCAAACAACCAATATTAGCTTTATCAAGTAATCCACAAGTTAACAAAAATCAAAAGGGTGCTAACCAAGGTACTAACACTTATCCACAAAATACCAATTAGGGACCTTCAAATCCAAATACCAACAACAATTCCCAAAGAAACAATACCAATCAAGGGACTAATCCAAATAAAAGGGGTAACACCAACAATTTTACAAATAGACACATCTACACACCATTGGGCCAATCCTTAGAATCAGCATTCTGAGAGCTCCTAGCAAACAAGATTATCACATTACCAGCCATAAACAACTTTGAACCCTAGGTCAAACCACCTTGGTGGAATGACTCACACTTCTGTGATTTTGATCGAAACAAAGGAGATCAAACAAACGATTGCATGAGGCTTAAAAACATTGTTCAAGACCTGATTGATAGAGGTGATTTAATGGTCGATGGTCTCAAAACAAACAGTGATCGTGACGTGTTTAAAAATCCTCTTCCAAATTACAATAAGGAAGGAACTTCATCATCAAATGATACCAGAGGAGCTCGAATAAATCATGTATACAATAACACCATCAATCATATATTGACAGATGAAAACCAAGTAAATGTCATTAAACTCAAAGACAAACATGAACATGAGTCGATCAATGTAAGCACCAGAGCTCAAAAATATGTCTTCAAAGGACATACATCAATAGCAACCATCCTCCCCAAGACTCAATATAACTTAGTTGATCAACTGCAGAAAATGTTGGCTTTTTTGTTGTTTATGCTGTGATTGTCATTGATGGACACACACTTGTATTGAGATCCCCTTTATATGTATGAGTTTATGCTCAACCGCTATTTGTTCCAACCGGTATGTTGTATACTAGTCTCTAGGCTAGTGGCAATTTTGTAGAATGTGTTTCCTGGTCTGAAGTGGCATGTCGACCCCAAGCAGTTCGCAGATCATAAGCGATATGAGGGAGAAAAGCAACACAACACATTCTTACCAGTCTTCATTTTTGTCAAACCGGCAACCGGTATTTTGTATGAATCGGTAATACTCTGTGATGAGTTACCAACCAGCATTTTGTTATGAGTTACCAATCCACCAATTGTTTGACAGTGCCGACACATTGACGGTGATTCTTGTGTCATATTACTGAGTATGTCTAGATTCATTGAACCTAGAAAATTGTAATGTAATCCTATTGGACCGACATGAAATCAAATTCCTTTAAAAGCACATCATGTCAAGGGTTTTTGTATTGTTGAAGAGGTTGCGAAAAGGGTTAATGTTGAGCTAGGGTTTAAGGTGGATGTTGAGTTGTTAGAAGAGCGATCTTATCTAAGAAGATCGAGTTGTAACTGAGAGAGAGAGATAGAGAAGACTGAAGTAATGCTAGAATGCATTAGCTGTGAGCAATACTAGATCTAACCAAGCAGTTTGTGCTATTAGATAGATCAAACACTTGTTGATTACTCACATCTTTAACAAGTCTGTAGCCCTTAACCGGGTAGGCCTCAAAGCCTTTGTAAAATCCTCTAACAAGGTGGTTCACACATGTGAATCTAAAATCCTCTAACAAGGTAGTCTTTAATCGGACTTATCTCCAAATAGAGATTGAGATTCCTAACACGATCTGTTCTGGTGAAGAACATTGTAAGACCTTAACCGGTCTGACCTTAACCGATCTAGTTTCTATTCTACAGATAGTGACTTGTGAGTTCCATCTCACCATGGTTTTTCCCAGTTGGGTTTCCACATCAAATATCTTGTGTTATGGTTGTATTTCTTTTGTGGGTGAATGTTTTATTCGCATTTTGGTTTGCATGTGTGGTAACCGGTTTGACTGTTAGACTGCTTTACCAGTTTATCTTTAGACTGTGTAAGTGTTTTAGTGCAAAGATTTTTGGCATACTAATTCACCCCCCCTCTTAGTATTCATCAAAAAACTCCTACTTAGATATCCATACTCTATACTCTAGTTACTAAAACTTTTGCCAAAACATAAGCACATATTGGAACAAGCACTAGTTGAAACAAATCTACCTCAAGATCTGGATATTGATAAATTTCAAGCCATGGTGGCTCACATGACAGGGCCTCATAATCTCACATTTTCTGAACATGATAATATCTCTTTGAGTCATCCACATAATACTCCCCTTCATATTGAGATAGTAGTCTACAAACATCTAGTCAAAAGAGTACTAATAGATGGAGGAGTTGGTATCAATATCTGTACCTTAAAACTTATCTGTGCATTAGGCTTCTCTGAGTAGTCTATTGATCCACATAAAAATATCACCATTAAGGCATATGATGATGAAGAGAGATCATCCAAGGGAACACTGATACTACCTATTTAGGTAGGACCAATACAAAGAGACACTATGTGCCAAGTCTTAGACATAGACCTCACATATAATATGTTATTGGGTTGTCCTTGGATACATTAAATGCAAGCAGTACCATCAACTTACCATCAATATGTCAAACTCACATATAATGGGCAGGAGACTTCTATATCAGCAGATAATAACCCCTTTCAACATTGCAAGGCTATGGGGACAACCCAAGACAGCTTAGTTCCACACAACAGGGAAGCCCAAATTTCTTCAACACTAGATCATCATCAAGAAAATCTTAAAACTTTATCCATGGATTTCAAACAAAAGATGAAAATCAAAGAGCAAGGCATGGGAGAATACTCTTTAAAACCCATGTGTCTATCCAAATTACCAGCATCACCAAAATCTCATGGACATCCTTCTGCATCGACACATCAAGCAACACAGCCCATCACCAAGTTTGATGGCAAGTTTATTCAACTAGGTACACTAGCACATGAATTAGAAGAGAAGGACATCCTTAGTTGGCTATACAAGGATGAGGAAGAAGATAGAGCTGCTACTATGGAGGTAGCCATACCAACACAACAGTATGGAAAAGGATTCCTAATCATGCAACGGATGGGATACAATGACAAAGGACCTATAGGCAAGCGTCAAGAAGGCATTACAGAACCATTGGACCCTCCTTCACATTTTTATAGAGACAAAACAGGATTGGGATATGGACACAGTCTACCCCCAAAGGCCGAAACAAAATAAATATCAAAAACCTTAGTGGAAAACAAAGAAGAAATACAACGAGGACTCGTGGAAAGAGGCACTACACCAAGTAGCAGAAACAATAAGGAAAGAGCAACAATACTAAGAAAAATAGAAACAACAAGAGGAGTCGGTCATTCAAAGAGAAGAGGCATCTTATAAGGAAGTACACCATGTTCAGGAATCCATTCATAGCAAGATGAAATCACCTCCTGAAGAAATCACTACTCTCCAAGGAGAAATAGAATATGAACAAATGCAAAGAGTACAAGCAGGTTCTGATATGGAATCAGAGAAAACTACAAGACTAGTATCAATTATCAGGGATCTATTTTCACCCTACAACATACCTGTCTATAGCACTGAAAGACTCTGGGACAATACTTATGAGATTAATTCTAATGACTATGAATGGGGCAACTATTCAAATGTTATTGAAGATATACCTGAAGGTGTTATTCATACACCATTTCTCATGAAGGAAAAGGCACAAAGTCTAGACTACTTGAATTTGGTCTGCAACATATCTACAAAGCTAAGGAAAATGAACAACAACACTACGAGAAAGTATACATAGAAGATGATACCATCGAAGACCTCCACAATATCATTAACTTAACCAATATCCTAGACAATTTTAATGATACCTCTATCATGACACTTACCTTAGCTGACCTTGACCCGCCAAATGACCCTTTACCACTCATATTTCCTAATTTAATAGACTAGGATGAAACTAAGCACCGAGAATTACCCATATTTCTAGATGATGAATCCATTATCCATTACCTCTGTACTATCAATCCGGAAGTAGACTCTACCAGTGAACAAAATAACAACATTTGCAATCAGGATGGTGCCAAGTCTCTTAGTCACAAAAATAAAAGAAACAAGGGATCTAATGTTGAAAACCAGTCAATGGAAGCACAAGATCACAAAACAATAAAAATAAAGGACACATCCATGAGTGAAAACCTTTCTAAGGCACCTACGAGTGAGATACTTGACACTCTTCCTAAACACTATCAGGAGTGATAACCCATATTTATTGAGCCCACTCAATCAATCAACATTGGTATAGAAGAAGCATCTAAAAACATACACCTAGCAGAGTCTCTGATAGAAGAAGAAAACCCAGAATTTATCAGATTCTTCAAAGAAAAGAAAATCAATTTTTCTTGGTCCTATGCAAATATGCCCATAGTATATCCACACTTAATCATGCATCATTTGTCTATTACTCTAGGAGCTAAGCCGGTCAAACAGAAGTTAATAAAGATGAATCCACATGTAGCATTAATAATCAAATCTTAACTAAAGAAACTATTAGACGTCAGATTCATTTGACCTATAGGCTATGTTGAATGGATTTAAAACATTGTACCAGTTTCAAAACCAGATGGAAGCCATTGCATCAGAAAAAGGCATTGAAGTAGATCCAACAAAGGTACAAGCCATCATGGAGATGCCACCTCCCAGGAACATTAGTCAACTCAGATCTCTACAAGGATGGCTCCAGTCAATCAAGCAATTCATATCCCAACTAGCAGATAAAAGTCTACCATTAAATCATCTGCTACATAAGAACATGCCATTTAGATGGGAGGCCAAGTGTGTAGAATCATTCTATTAAATCAAGCAATATCTAATGAATCCACTAGTTTTGGTACCACCAATTGTAGGGAAGCCACTCGTCCTCTACATATCAACAATTGTCATATCATTGGGGGCATTGTTATCACAAGAAGATCAAGAAGGCAAGGAACGAGCTATATATTACATCAGCGGGACATTAAATGGCTATGAGCTCAATTACACATTTATTGAGAAGGCTTGCTTAGTTGTAGTCTCTGCCTCTCAAAAGTTTCAACATTACATGCTAGCTCACTCAATCAAGATAGTAGCAAAAATTGATCCTCTCAAGTATTTACTCAGCAAAGTAGCTCTTATAGGTAGATTAGCTAAATGGGTCATCATTCTTAGTGAGTTTGATATCCACTACATAGAGTGTTGGGCTATCAAGGGACAAGTAATTGCAAATCAAATAGTTGAAGCACCACTACCCAATAAGCAACCAATGGAAGTGGGATTTCCAGATAGGTATGTCCTTACTGTTACACCCAAACAATGGACCTTGTATTTTGATGGTTCCTACACTCAACATGGATCAAGTGTTGGCATCGTATTCGTCACTTCTGAAGGGCACACCATTCTAAGATCGTATAGACTCATGTTTCCATGCACTAATAGCATTGTTGAGTATGAAGCCCTAGTCACAGGAATCAAAATGGTCAAGTAATGGAGAATCATGGAACATAAATTCTATGGAGATTCCCAACTAGTTATAAATCAGATCAACAATGAATATCAGACAAAAGATGACAAGCTGCTACCATACAAAAGAATGGTGTATGACTTCAAACAGTACTTTGTACACATCACATTTGAACAAATACCAAGGTTAAAAAATAGAGCATCTGATGCAATGGCCACTATTGCTTCACTGCTACAAATTCTAGAGCAACAGAGTAGTTATGAGTTCCTAGTAGAGCAACTATTCTCCCCAACCTATGACAATTCTACATCCCAATTCATCTATGCCTTAACTGGTTCAAACTCTCTGTTATACAAGATGATCTATGAATATCTTAAAACTAATAGCCTACCCATTGACCTATCTCGTAACCAAAAATGCAACTTTATTCAGTATGTCGCCCGTTATACCCTAATTGTTGATACACTTTACTATCAAGGTCTAGATGGTACTCTTCTTTGTTGCCTTGGTTGTTATGAATTTGACTCTACTTTACATGAGCTTCACAAGGGTATTTGTGACACACATTCAAGTGGTCCTACTCTTGCTAAAAAGAATTTGAGAATGGGATATTACTGGCCGACAATGGAGAAAGACTCTTATCAATTTGCTAAGAAATATCCTAAATGCCAAATCCATGGCAATCTCATCCATGCACCAGCACAAGAATTGCAGCCATTTACAACTTCTTGGCCATTTTGTCAGTGGGGACTTGATTTAGTAGGAAAAATACATCCTTCCTCTTCAAATGGACACAAGTTCATAATCACTACGAGTGAGTATTTCAAAAAATAAATCGAAGCAGTCCCACTAACCACGGTAACTAAAAAATAGATTACCTTATTTATTCTCAATTATCTGATCTACAAATAAGACATTCCCAGTTCCATCATCAGAGACAACACACATCCCTTCAAAAATTAGGATGTGCAAGAACTATGTGAACCATTCAAAATCCAACGTTGTTTCTCTACACCTTACTACCCCTAGGGGAATGGTCAAGAAGAGGCATAAAATAAAACAATATTGAAAATCCTAAAGAACTGAGTAAATGATGCAGGAAAGGATTGGTATGTACAACTCAATCCAACACTTTGGACCTACAGGACTAGCATCCAGACACCTACAGGAGCTATTCCATATTCTTTGGTATATGGATCAGAAGTAATTTTACCTCTTAAGGTAGAGATTCCATCACCCAGAGTATCTTTGAAAGGTCTCATTCTAGATGAGGAGTATCTTGTCAACAGATTGCAAGAACTAGAGCTTCTGGATGAAAAATGGCAGCATGCCTATGATCACCTCAAAGCATATCAATAGTGCATGTGAAGAAGCTACAACCACAAAGTCCTCCCTAGGATTTTTAAGATCGATGATCTTGTACTCAAAGAAAATCCCTGAAATCAATAGGATCAAGAAAAGAAGGGAAAGTTTGAAGCTAACTGGTTAGATCCTTATGTTATCATAGCAGCCTATGGATCCGGTGCCTATTAACTTACAACTTCAGAAGGCAATTTACTCAACAAACCAACCAACAACATCCATCTGAAGAAATTCTATACTTGAGTGGTCTAATGCATGGAAAAAGTGAAAAATATAGAAAAATTGAAAAATCAGAAAAAACAATAAAAAGGTGCAATAAAAACAAGTGGTGAAAACCTGGCAACAGGCGCTATTTGTGAGGGAACAACTCCTCTATCTATCATTACTCATATCTTTTGCATCTGAAGTCACAGCTAATGGCCATCACCGAACACCTTTCATGTAGCATTATCCCATACACACTTAGCATAGTCACTATCCTTGCTTATCTGAAGATCAATTCATTATATCCCACCATGGCTTGGTAATCACTGTAAATATCCACATCGATTGGTATCTATAGCTAGAGTAAATATTCCTCTAAATTCAATCACTCCAATAAAAAACAAACAAGAATCGTAGCACACTGAGAAAATCCTATCAACAACAGCTCATCAACCGAGAAAACAAAACACTCATCTTATTAACAACTTCAACACACACATGATGGATGATTTTCTGAATTATAATTTATTTACATCTTGCATGAATTTTTGACTATTTTTCACTTGAATTTTTTGAATCATTGGATCTCCTAAAAATTTCTCAACGATGCATTGAGCTAGAGGAAATGGTCGGAGAGTCTGATATTTTTGGATTTTTGTTTGTGAGGCGATCACTTGTACTGCTCAAATTTTGTCTCGAGACGTGATTCGAAATGTATCATTGAAGATATTGTTCCACTTTGCACATAAAAATGGTCCAATCTTGTCTGTTTATACACAAGCAACACTCAGGCCGTCTTGGTTCAATTATACCTCGACGCTTGTGCCATCTTTCAATATCAAAATCCATGTAAGTTTTACTCAAGTCATTATGGTTAAATTATACCATGATGCTTATATAAACTTTCAACATATCAAAAGCTCAATGATGATAAACAAAAATGGAGCAAAAACATGTGACTACACAGGAATGACAAATGACAAAATGAGGATGATCAAATAAGTTGCATATCATTTTACACTTAGTTGCATATCATGTAAATTTGCATTTAGTTGCATATCATTTTAAACTCGCATTTAGTTGAAAATCATTATCATACATCTCATTTTCAAGATACATTTGACATCACATCATTATCATACATCTAATTTTAAAGATACATCTCACATCATTATCATTATCATACATCTCATTTTCAAGATACATCTTGTAGACACCTAAAATTAATATTTAATTAATTTAAGCCTATCAACATAATTAATTAACTTAATTGTGTTATCCTTATTCCTCTCAGAATCAATTAAATCTAATTTAATTAATCCTGCCACTATAGTCCAATAATTAATTTATCAAATAAATTAATTATTTCCCTATTCTTCTAAAGTCCTCTCAACAATTATTTCCTCTAAAACCCACTCAGTTAATTAATTCTAATTAATTAACCTAGTCATGTGATTCCTACAAATCACTTTTCCTAATCCCACTCAACCTAATTAATCCTTCTTGAATCTCTCATAATCATGCTTATCATTATTCTCCTATTTTTAATTCTCACTTATGTCACATAAACATTGAGCCTCTCAAATAAATTCAAATTTCTTTGAATCCCTCAATGCATCCTTATTTTGGAATTTTTAACTCCTCAAGTTTGAAATTCAAATTTCTCCCCCTTTTTTCCAAAGGAATTTTATATTCCTATTTATTTTCCCAAGGCACCCTTCATCCATGCCTTCTATCTCAAATCAATCTCAACCCTTCATAATCAAATAAATCATGGCCCTCCATTGGTCTCCTCCAATCTATAAATTGGAGCATATTATCCTCACAAAAGAGCCATCTTCTCATGCATTGTCATGCTGCTATTTTCTCCTCTTCTTTCTCTAATCTTCTAATCCAAATCCTCCTATCCATCATTCAAATCCAATCCAATAGTCCATCTATCTTGTTGAGCACAAAGGAGAGCATTCCACATCCAAAATCAAGCAAGGAGCATATCAAGTGGAGCATCATCAAGGGGCGCCTTCACTTCATCAAGCTCAATCTAAAGGAGAAGGTAAAATAGCAAGGTAAAATGGTCTCTTGATGTTTTATAGCATTTTCATTTTTATTTCATTATGTTTTGATCGTTTGACCTTCTAATCCATTTTCCCCTCTTCACATCTCACAAATCAAATTCAGTACAACAACCTATCATTATCTCATTACATCTCCAACATAATCAATTCATCAATGACAAATCAAAAACATTTATCTAAGCATTGCATCCTCATCATAGAAATATCATATCAAATGCATAAATCGTCATCCATAAAATGCATCACATGTGGATCAAAAAATCAATGTCATATATATCTCAAACAATGGCTAAAATATACAAGGGATGTCATGTCTGTCAAAATACAATAGAGACAACTCTCTTAGGTATGACTATCTCCTTAGGCTGGTGGTCTTGCAGCAGATGTCCCAGCACCTAGATCTCTAGGTAGATCACATCATGATGACCCTATAACACCTGTGCTCTCGGTCCTCGTCTAGCTCTGAATAGATCAACTAGCTCTATAGCTAGGAACTCTATTCTCTCTAGGGACAAGATCCTCATAAAATCGCCTATATTACTCGGCCTCCTTGTCCCTGTACCATAGCTCCCTTAGTGTGTCCTTCATAGGGGCACTGGCCTTCACTCTCTGTAGTCTCTCTGCAAGTTCCTCTGCCCGCCCTAGGCGCTCTGTCATCATATCCTTCTCTACCATAATCTAGGTAATCTAGCACTGTTGAGCTAGTAATTGTGCATGAAGCTACTACATTGTGACTTGTAGGGACCTAATCTATGTCCTGTCGGTGGGTGGGTACCCTGATCTGAATGGTTACTAGTGTCATGGTCCCACCCATCCCTGTCCCTATCCTAAGCCCCGGTGAAGGTAATACATTTGATCTCCTCCTTTTCATCGGCCACATGAACTCCTCTGTCCCACCTATAGCTTCTATCACCTCGCCAACCTAACCAAATCCACCTGCTCCAACCACCAAACCTCCCCTCCCTACCTCACCAACTGGCCACCTGACTAATCCACCTCCTCTCCCATCTCCACCCCTTCTCCCATCTCTCCCCCCATCTCCTCCTCTATCTCCTCGTCTCCCCCTACCACCTCCTCTCCCATCTCCTCTTTCATCTCCTCCATCATCTCCCTCCTCTATATCCTCCCCCACCTCCTCTCTCCAACTCAACTCCCCTCACCTCTCTGGCTACTCATCCTCATCATCATCATCAAAAGTGGGAATCATCTTCGCTGGATCTGATATTTGTGCTACAGCATGCACCACAAAATAAGTGGAGAACTTCGTCATCCCAGCATCTACAACTCCAAATTCGTAATCCCATATCTGTCTGGCCAAATGCATGTACTCCTCCATAGCCACTGCATTATCAACAGTCAGACCCCACTCAGACACATCCTATCTTCGACGAGCATATAAGCATGCTCCCTATGGTATACACTGTTGTCGACCATACTATCGCTAAACATGGCTATGGAAGAATCTCTCAATGATAAAAGGTGTTTTCCCTAGCAAGTATCTCGACATATATACATAGGGAATATCTAACCCATCCTCCGCCCACACCTCACAATCCACATATGATCTCCAGATGCCCATATCAATGTCATCCAACACCCTCCTCCAATGCTCTAATTTGCCCAGCTTACACTGGACAACTATACTTGTGTACCCATATGCATAAGCTTGACCAACCAACCTATCCCTGTCTGCAAGTGGCCTCACTGCGGGAATGTGCTCCCAAACCCACACCTATAATAATGTGACCCCCACTGATAAACTCAAGTATCCCAGATACACCACCCAATGAATCTCTCTGTAAAGATGGGCCAACATACAGGACTCCCATGCAAACCTGCAACCCTGAGTCACCATATCCTCTAGCACCAATCCCCAACCCACTACCAATCCCTTGACCTATGGTTGAGACACAAGAAGCCACCTACAAAACCTACCAGTACACAAGATAATGGAGCATAATCAAAATATATAAACTCCTGCCAAGGGATCTCATATCCGCAAATCTGATCATCCTGGAATATCCGGCGAAGAGCCTCTGTCCCATCCTCCTTCGTCTGCTCATATGGCAATAGTGCTCCAATCACTGGAATCCATAAAATCCAATAACAGTCCTCTGGAGTGACCGTCATCTCCCCAGTAACCAAATGAAAGGTGTTTGTGTCATTGTGCCACCTCTCTGCCAAAGCTGTCAGTAAACCCCAGGTAATAATATACCAAGGCATGTCCAACAAAGAGGATAAACCACACCTCTCAAGAACATCTCTATATGCCTGTGTCAAACCTGAAATCAAGGACCATGGTCTCAAAAATCACTCTCGCAATTGTAATACACCAAGTCATTCCTGTAACAACAAAACATATCCAAACATCAGTACCCACATCTATCTAATATATCAAAAATCACAATTTCACAAAATCAACTTGAAACAATGGAAGTATAAAATCAAATTTCATATCAAATATCAAAATTCGATATCGACATCAACACAATATCAAACTTGAAACAACGAAGTATCAAATCAAGTTTCATATCAAATATCAGAAATCCATATTGACATCAAATCAACTTGAAACAACAAAGCATCAAATCAAGTTCCATATCAAAATCCCATCTCAAAAATCACAATCCCATATCGAAATCAAAATAAGACCCATAACGTAAGAACATCCAAAATCCATCACATCAGGAACCATATCGGAAATCATAAATCGGAACTCATATTAGATATCAAATTCAAGGAAAAAATAAAAGATCCATATCAAATGAAAACTCAGGATCATCATTCAATCAATCAGCTTGGCACCTCAACAGAAAAAAGAAATTTTGCAAACTATGAAGACTCAGACATCATTACAGCAGGCACAAAATTGGCTAAAAACCCATCCCAAAGCACTTAGCAGACACCTACCCCCTCCTAAGCCATCTACCTCACTCATCCCCCCCCCGACGCTTTAATCCAAAAACCTTTCTACCTATTTTTCTTAACCACACGCTAAGGTATCTCTCCTACATGCTAAGCTGCCACCCATACGCTAGCTAAACTTGGCTATGCACTAAGACCTTTATCCTATGCGCTACCGAAATCTTCTACCGCACCAACCTATCTGTCATATGTGCTAGGTTAACCCTATGCACTATCCAAAGTTTCCACAACGCTAACCAAGAATCCCTATGCACTAAAAAAAATTTCCTATGTGCTACCCTATCTACTACCCTAAACCTACAACACACTACCTCAGGACTCCTAGATGCTACCCTAGCTAAAACTACCATACACGCTATGGATTTTATCATATGTGCTACGGAGTCAACCCTACACACTAAACTATAAGATTTGGAGGTCAAAAATTGAAAACATGACTAAAATCAACAAAACAAAAAGCAAACATGACAAAATTAGGATGACTTATAGGTGGACAATATGCAGCGGGCCTTTGGTATTGGTGAACACACTCGAAATGGTGAGAAGCATAGGGAACCAACATTTTTGTCACTCTCCACGTGTCACTCTTGCAAGAAGTCAAAAGGTGCAAATAATCCAAATGAAATCACCTTTTACCTTTTATAGGGTAAAAGTCAACTAGGGTTACTAGGTGGGGCATGTATTTTTATCATTTTTCTCACTTTTAACCCTATCAAACGTCATTTTCAAGAGATTAATCAAACAATATGCATTCAACAAAGTCAAAATTTAAAAATACACTCAATTCAAAAATGATTATCAAATCAACATTTTTTTCAAAATACTCGATTCATCTCCCAAGGGGGCATCATCAATATTGTTCGTCAAAATTGGGGCATGACATCGACATATCCAACAATTTTCTTTGAATCAACATGTGCACACACGTCACTTCAAAGAGGGGCAAAATGTAGACGTATAAAAATGACCACTTTCTTAAGTGAATATTTAATATTCATTTTACTTTCATTCCTCTATTTGATTAAATTTAATTTAATTAAATTATCCACATTCATCTATTTGATTAAATAAGTTATACAATTTATTTAATTAAATTTACCTAAGTCTTTTCTACCTCTTTAATTCAATAAATCACTTTATTTAATTAGTTCCCCTTTCTCCCCTTTTAATTAAATTGTTCACTACAAATAAATAAATCTAATTTATTTATTTAAATCCCCCACTTGTATTTATGCAAGTTGCATCTATTTTAGTTGAAATAAAGTAATTTATTTTAATTAGAATTACCCTCCATCCACTTACATTCTCCTACATCTCCCACTTGCCTCTCTGAACCCCCTCCTTGATTCTTCTAAATATTTCTAATTTAGCCTAACCCATCCTCTAAATATTGTCACATCCCTAAACAAAGGGAAGTCACTTCTCAAACCTTAAAAGTCTTTGAAAACCATTAAAGGCTTTATGTCTTCAACAAGTTAACTTTGGAAGTCTTCTAAACCGTTAATGGTTAACTCAACCCTCTTGCATGATTAGAGACTTTCTCTCTAACTCAACCCTCATCTAACTCAAGGATCTCATCAAGCATTCATTGCTTCGACCATGGTTATTCCTTTAACCCTTGCACAAGAGTTTACCCTTTGGGTAAAAGCTTTATCCATTAGATAACCCTAACCTAACCTTAACCCTTACCTTCTAAGGTAACCATGAGGTATTCTCAAGCATTTAATGCTTCTTACATCTCCTCTCAAGCAGTCTTGTGCTGACAATTGTCACCATTTCATTGGTGAAAATTGTAAACATGGATTGATAGATTTCAATCCTGGTCCTTGTTAAGATTATCCAATCTTCACCCTTCATTGCCCTGTTTTTCCTATAAATAGAGCCCTCATTTCTCCATTTTCACAATCCAAGTTTCAAGCATCTAATATATACTCATTTTTATAAAGCATTTAGTCTCTCTTTGAATAGAAATAATCTAATAAACATTTTAGAAGCATTTCTATTATCATAATAATCATAATAGGCCAGCATATCATGTTAGGATAGTTCTTTTACTAATCCTTTCATCTTAATCATCATATGCATGTTAGTTTATTTCATACTTGTTAATATCATAGACATCTAGGATTGAATTCATGTTAGATTGATCAAGTATCCCTCATTCTCATGGTTGCCATCCCTAAGTCACTTTGCTCAGTGATCTGAGAGCAAAGGCATTGGCTTGAGGCGTCTTGTGAGATAGAGAAGAATGGAAAATCCCTTGGGAAGTTGCGTTATTCAATATAACTCCATAACTTGCACCAAGAGTCCCATTGGTGTGTGGACTAGTTTTGAATTTGCAATTTTCCATTTCATCACACCACTTTTCCCGCAGACAATAATTTTTTTGATATTTTGACTAATTTTAATATTTTTTACTTTTTAAATATTGCAAGTAGGTTTTTTAAGTTCAAAAAGAGGCTGATTTCGAATTAAAAAAAATATTAAATGATATTAAAAAAATTTAAACAACATTTGTCACTACATCAGAGAATCTTCTCCAAAAGAGTATAATTTTTTTTTATAATGATAAATTTAGTAGACATAGAATGAATAATTAATTAGTTAATTAATTAATTTTTTTATTTGGGTTGATGTTTTCATGCTCTCCACAGTGGTGGTGGTATTTTCTGATTTTGGTGGACATATTTTTCAAAATTTTCAATTTTTTACAACTGTACATATCCAATCCTCAATTTTACAACTTTAGAGGCTTCGTTCGGATTCATATGACCTCCTTTCCAAGTGCCTTTTTTTTTTAAAGTGCATAATTTTTTGTCTACTTTCACATGGTGCTATCAAATTTTCACCATTTTGAGTAGAAACTGTACTTTCAGTATTTGGTGATTTTTGTCTATTTGGTACTTGTATTTGTCTTGGATCTCTTCTTAAATCTCTTACAATATTTTTTGGAGTCTCTTATAGCCTATTTGAGGCATTTGTAAAGTTGAAATCAGAAGTCCACTTTGCCATTTTTTGTAAGTGGCTCATTGTACATGCATTAAGTATAAAGTTTCAAATTATCATTTTGGGAGGGGGGGTTCTTTGATTGAGTGAATTTGGGGGGGGGGGGGGTATTTTTGTGTTATTTTTCCTCTCTTTTCCTAGTGCTCTTTCATTTCCATGCTATGGGTTCTCCTAAATTTCTACTTTTAACTCCACATGATTATGCATCATGGAAAATTATAACATGGAGTAATTTAATGGAAAAGTGACTCATTCTTTATGTAAATGAAATGATAATAGCACCACCTAATCTTAAGGTTGATCCTAATGCTCAAGTTGAATGGCTCACTAAAAATTCTATGGCATTTGGAACTTTGAGAAAGTATGTATCAGAAGACCTCATTTTTCACATCGAGAAGTGTAAAACAATTAAAGAGGCTTGGGATATTTGTGAGAAATTGTATGGTCAAGTTGATAAGATTAGGGGCTACAAGATTGATTGTGAAATCACAACATTTGATCCCAAGGATTTTGATACAATCCAATATTATATCACAAAATAAAATGAGCTTAGAGAAAAGTTAAAGGATTGTGACATTGACAAAAAAAGATGGTCAATTGGTTTACAACTTGCTAGACAAGCTTTCATCAAAGTATGCAGCCTTTTTTCTAGCTTTCACACCCATCAGTTGGCTCAAGGTGCCTCATACACTTCAGTATCATTTAATGAATTTACGGAGATATTGATACTTGAGCAATCTATGTTGACCAAGATGGGGATTCTCAAATCTTCAAAGTCACAAGCTTTGGTGAATAGTAAAGGGAATCAAAGTAATCAAGGAAAAGGCAAGAACCAAAAGCAATCTAAGACAAAGTCATAACAAGATGGAGCACAATCATCCTCTCCACATCAAGGTGATTCTACATCCTCACCTAAGAGGAAATTTTATAAGGATAATCTTTTTTGTGCATATTGCAAGAAGTTAGGACATGATGAACACCATTGTTCCAAGAAGGATATTGGTCAATTGAAACATCTTATTGAGAATAATAGAATCAGTTTTCCTTCTAGAATGTCTACTTCAACTTATTCTTCCAAAGAAAAGGATAAAGAGAAGGATCACTCTTTTGGGACAAATAAAGGACTAGCTATTTTTACTACTACAAGTCATGATTTCGGGAGATTTCTTGTCTTCCAGCTTCAGTTCCTTGGGATGAACGCTTGGCAGAAATTGTAGGTTTGTTTGTGGAGTCCTACATTGAAAATTTGGGAGACATCATTGATGATATTCATCTTCTCTTTGATGAAGATGATCTTTCTTCAACTGTTGTGAGGAAACACTCTGGCCCTCTTGTTCATTCTCTACATGATCATTCTTTCGAGGTTGACATGATTGTGGATTCTTATGTACAATACTTGGAGGAGGTCTCTTTATCCTTAGAGGATACATGTGAGTCTTTGTATCATGTTCTACATTCATTTTCACTAGAACTTGGAGTGAATTTTTCAGTAGTGTGGACCCGTACACCTAATTTGGAGGGGGTAACTTTTAGCATCGACATGGGGACACTTGAGCAGTTTTCAGAGACTCCATAGATCTTGAGTTTTTTTCCTACCTCTTTCCTTCATGATTGGGGAGACTTCAAGTATTCACCTTTGTTTTTGTTTCTTCCTAAGGGGAGGAACATTGATTGACTATTGTGGAGCAGTTTCTTCATTCAATTTTGAGCTTCTACCATTGGTAGAGATGCTACATTAAGGGGGGGATACTTGGTCTCTCTTAAGGGAGGGAATCACAAATAGGATTAAGTAAATAAATAAATAATAACAAATAAATATCAATAAATGGATAAGCCAACAATAAATAAATAAATAAATAAGCAATTAAAAAATTATTAAATGTATGAATAATATTATTTTATATTTTGGATTATTTTTATCCTTCTTGGCATTCCAATCTCCAAATATCTCAACCAATAAAGAAGGAGGGTTAGTATTACTAATATAATATTATTTTAAATCCCAATCTCACAGCCAATACAAAAACAAGGTAGGTAAAATAAAATAGTATAAATAAGTAAAAAGGGGTAAATAGTAAAAATAAACCAAATAAAAATAAATAAACAAACAAACAAATAAACCATAAGCACAAATAAATATAAACACCCAATTAAATAAACATTATAAATAATTAAATAATATTATCTCACAAACACAACTCCCAACAAGGCCAATCACAATAAGTGGTAAGTAAATAAATAATAAAAAAATTAAATATCCAATAAATAGATAAACCAATAATAAATAAATAAGCAATAAAAAATTATTAAATGTAAGAATAAATAAACAAACAAATGAACAAAAAATTGTAAATAGTAAAAATAAAAGAAATACCAATAAATAAACAAACAAAGACACAAATAAACCATAAGCACAAATAAATATAAACACCCAATTAAATAAATATTAATAAATAAATAAAAAATTAAATAATATTATCTCACAAACATAACTCCCAACAAGGTCAATCATAACAAGGGGTAAGTAAATAAATAATAACAAATAAATATCCAATAAATAGATAAACAAACAATAAATGAACAAGCAATAAACGAAATTATTAAATGTATGAATAATATTATTCTATTTTTTGAATTATTTTTATCCTTCTTGGCAAAAAGAGGGTAGGTAAAATAAAATAGTATAAATAAGTAAAAAGGGGTAAATATTAAAAATAAAAGAAATACCAATAAATAAACAAACAAACAAACAAACAAAAAAATAAACCATCTTAAGAAATAGTCATGAACCTCATGTCCTAGCTAGTAAAATAACTATGGAGCTAATCAGTCACCTATTTCAATATTAAAACCAAGACAAGTATCATCATAGTAATCATAATGAATCCACTAATGTCAAAGAGAATCTTAGTATAAAGAATGAAACAAGAGGCATCAAGAGAATGAAAAATTCCAAAAGTATTTACCACATCCTCTCATAAAGGATGAACTAGGGAGGGGCACTACATTAGTAATGGGAGAATCAAGCTGAAAAAGATATCAAATGGAAGCCTCTGAATGTTGGGTTCATCAAATTCAATAGAGCTACTAAAGTTAACCCAAGGGTATGAGGGGTGGCATTTGTATTCTTAAGTCATGATTAAATTTAATAATGTCTTCAATGAAGGTGGCTCGATGAGCATCATTTCTTCTCTCAATAAATTTGATACATTATTTTATAGTGGCAAATATGTTATCTAATGTTTTGGGAAACAAGGTTTACCATCTTGATAAAGGAGTAAGTTTCTTCATTGACAATAAAGCTGAGGATTTGGATCTTACCATGATCTTGAATAAGGACATGGAATTGTATTTATATCCTAAGATGTTTTATGTTTTTGTAGATTGGTATATTTATTTTTCACCTCTTTCCTTTTTCCTCTTTACGTTTAATGTCATATTTGTCCTTGGTGGAGGATTTGGTAGTTGCCATCATGCTTGTTGTAGCACATTGGCTAGATTTCAACATGAATTATTTTGTTTGAGAGGTGATAAATCTCCCCATATATTTTACTCATCCTCAATTTATTTTTATAACCGATTCGCATGTGTGAGCATTGGAAATTTTATTCATTATTTTTAATCAATACTATTGGTTTGTTAGTCTATAAATCAAAGATACCACTATGTATTCTCTTAATTCTATAATTTATTTTTCATAAGATAGTGCTAGTGGCTTGGGAGTCTGTGATGGAGTATAGACTGCTCAACAAGGGATTAGAAATTTCATTCAAAAAATGTAACTTACCAACTTCATACATTTTTATGAAAAACATATCAAATGGGTGTTCAAACAAGATTTCTCTAAGATAGAAAATATTCTTATATGGAGCCTAATCAGACTCGAAGGTTAAATTTTACCTACTTCTATTGGTGCAGCTTCTCCCCATATTTTTTACAGGGGTTTGGGGGTAGCGCCCCCTAGATGGGGTCAAGGGGAAGCGCCCTTGGTGTGCTCCCTATCAAGGGGTAGCGCCTTGTGAGGCCAAAAGGACTTATTATTTTATAAATGCATCAGGTGTTATTTTTCTATTAGTTGACATGTTGTAATCCTAATTTTGTAACCAACATAAGTCTTGATAAAAAGCCTAAGGGTTAGGGTTTTCTGTAGAGAATTTTATAGCATTTTGTTGTTTGGTGGATGTAGCCTAAAATTGGGTAAACTACGTTAAACATTATCTCTTCATTCTTATTATTTCTATGTTTTTTCATTCCCATGTTTAATATTTATCTGCATATAATTGACATTTTCAGCATGCAATTCCTAACAGAAAGGGCTATTATTATTACCATTGGAGAGTATTTGATTCAAGAAAAGGATCCTCAAATTCTCTACTCTTCTTAGGCAGCTTTTATTTTCCTTTCTAATTATTTTGATCTATTGTATAATTATTAATCATTGTTGTAATTATCTTTACATTATGTTAGGGAGGCTCTAGATAGAGAAATTAATATTTATGATTTGTATGAAGGCAAAGCTTGGGCAAGTGAACTATTAACTAGGAAATATTTGATGAAAAAGTATGTGTATACAAAAAAATATGATTCTACAAAAACCTAGTCTAGAGGGAAATAATTGCAAGTAATTTGAAGGCGAGTGATGCCTTTCTTCAGATGTTATTTATCCTATTGTAGCTACAAAGGTTTTAGAGGTCTTTTATGTCAATTCATCATTTTCTTATAAAAAAAGCCCAACTCAGTAAAGATTAAGCAACTCTAGGAAGGGAAGGTATTGGTGATCAGAAACAAGTTAATATTGGGGTCGTGGCTTTTTAAAGGGCTCATGGGGCATAAAAAAGTCTATGAGATAATGGGAGAAATTCCCCCTAATGATAATGTTCTATGTAAAGATTTTTTTTGTGTAAATGACATTCCCTTTTATGTTAGGATTTATAGGGTATAAAGTTTGTTTATGGTGTTGCTTTTTTAGTGAGTTTTTTTCTAGACCACTTGTAATCTCCTCTTAAATATTTTTGATATAGTTTGAACCCTTTTACAATTAAATCAATTAATTTCCTTATGATTTTAAGTAATTTTCTTTTCTATATAAATATTTTATCCAAAAAAAAAGCATAAAGTAAGACATAAACCATAGAATACGATTAAATATAAAATTGTAATAAAAAATACTAAATTTATCCTTTCACATCTTAAAATAGACATAAATATAAATATAGCATTAAAAAATTAAAGTTAAAACATACATAAATATATAAAACTAGTTACTTAATGATAGGTATAACAATAAATTATTTGGAGTAATAAATAAGATAATTCAATTAAAGTTTCACCAAAAATTAAAAGAAAAGAGAATTTAAAGAATGCATATGTATGTACCTAATAAATATAAGTCAATATTTAATAACTTTTGATGTTTTTGTGGTGGACATATGTATAATAATTATAATTTTTGTATTTGATGTGCTAGATCATGCAATAACCTATACCCATTTTATCTAGATTGTGCAATAACCATACCTGCGAAAGCTATTTGTAAATGTACATCTAATAAATATAAATTATCTCTTGATAAGTTTTCTCTCATTGTATGCTCCCGAAATTAAGATATAAGTGACAAATTATACTTGGAAACCTTAACTATTTTATCAAAAGAAATCGCAATGCCAATGCAACCAATAAAAAGGAATAAACCTCTAATATCTATCCCTTGATGGTTAATTGGTTTAGATAACTTGTATGAACTTCCTAGGTTGATTCAAATAATGACCCCTTGATTGTTAATGGTTTGGATAATTTGTATGGGCATCCTCTCATTGTATGTTCTTGAATCGTCTCATTGAAGATTCCGGAAATTAAGTTATAAGTTACAATTATAATTCAAAACATGAATAAGTTGATCAAAAAAAAGCTCAATCCCAATGTTAAGAATAGAAAGAAATAAAAAGAAATAAACTTGTAGTAACTACCCCTTGATGGTTAATTGATATCTTGCTGACCCAAATCAGTTTAAATAGAAGAAAGAAATACTTGTACTAACTACCCCTTGATTGTTAATGGTTTGGATAACTTGTAATCACTTTTTGCTTTTTATTCTTCAAGATTGGACTATGTAGATTTAGTTGTTGCTAATAGGATCAAACACCATGATCCATCATTAGGACAACTAAATATACACAGTTAATCTACATAGTTCAATCCCGAAGAATAGAAAGAAAATCATTATGGGCTGTGAAAATTTCATGAATCTAATTGTAATAACTTGTATGGCATCCCCTGATTGTAAGTTCTACATATTAACATATAAGTAACAATTATAACTTAATACTTTACCAAATTGAACAAAACAAAGTTCAATGCCAATGACACTATAAAGAATAGAAATAAGTAAATTTGACATCCAAAACACACCTAAAAAATCTTTGTTTACTTTTACACATTAAATTTCTGAAATTTTTCTATTAATCTAAACCATTTCCAAATTTCCTTTATATTATATATTAAATTTTAATATTTTAATATTTTTGTTTATCAAAACTCAAGAATGTGTTAAGATTTAATATATTTAATCTATCTAAATCATATAAAAGCTATACATTAAGTTTATTAAATGTAATCACATAAATAATAATTAATATATTAGGTTGTTTATTGATAATTTCCAACTTGAATTTATTACTTTATCAAAGCAATTTGATTGGACACCTCTGGAACATACAATAAAAACGGTGTAAAGAAGGGATCCCCAGACGATCAAGAAGGAAGCCCCCTCGCCTCGTTAAGGGGGGCGGAGCTTCTAAAAATCTGTTCCTCCACTTTGCCTGGCTTCTACCTCAATCCCCGCCGCATTTAACGCAGGCAGTGATAAGCAGCACGATTATAAATATCACATATTGCAGGCAAGATAACCACATCACAAAAAGGAAGATAAAGCGTCCAAGGAAGAAATTGAGGTATCTAATATGGCTGAAACATGGGCTAATGGATCTAGGTCGGAAGCTCCTGCAAATGAGCTCACCACCAATGAACAAGGAGCTGCAGCTGCGTCTGATCTAGGTTACATACCTCAGAGTGAGGAGGCACCCCCCATGGATGATTCTTCTTCACAGCTTCCCCAGAGTGACGAGGCACCCCCCATGGATGAGACAGTCCCGGATGATGCTGCAGATACAATTACAATTACACGGACTATATTGAAGGTCCCAAGGAGGCTCCGGGGACGGCCTCCTGGCTCAAAAAATAAACCCAAGCGGTTAAAAATTGTATCTAATATGGCTGAAACATGGGCTAACGGATCGAGGTTGGAAGCTCCTGCAAATGAGCTCACCACCAATGAACAAGGAGCTGCAGCTGCGTCTGATCTAGCTTACATACCTCAGAGTGAGGAGGCACCCCCCATGGATGATTCACAGCTTCATGATGCTGCAGAAATGCTGGTAAAAATTGCTGCCGCACCCTCCATGGATGATTCTTCTTCACAGTTTCCCCAGAGTGACGAGGCACCCCCCATGGATGAGACAGTCCCGGATGATGCTGCAGATACAATTACAATCACACGGACTATGTTGGAGGTCCCAAGGAGGCCCCGGGGACAGCCTCCTGGCTCAAAAAATAAACCCAAGCGGTTAAAAATTGTTGCAGCTACCTCGGATGATTCTTCTTCAGAACTTCAAGGAAGCCCTCCTGAGAATTCCCTGCGGTCGCTCGTCTTGGAGGTCGCCGGGGGCTGCGATGTGGCCCAAAGCATTGCCAACTTTGCTCGTAGGAGACGGATCTGGGTGTGGGTTCTGAGCGGCAACGGAATTGTGACCAATGTGACACTGCGGGAGCCAACAAACCCTAGAGCGGGCGTTACTGTTAATGGAATGTATCAGATTCAGTATTTGTCGGGGATGTTTTCGCCGGGCGCTTCTTCCTCTGGCTGTGGGCTCACCGTACTCTTGGTCGGTATGCAAGGGCAGGTTGTAGGAGGTAGCGTCATCGGGCCTCTTATTGCAGCCGGACCTGTTATTATCAATGCGGCTTTCTTTATCGACGCTCCGCAGCAGACAACATGATTCCAAAGAGTAGCTCAAGACTATGATGCCAAACAAGTGCGACCTATTGCTTCGAATTGATAGTAGGAACGAATTACTACTATACCAATTCACTACTTCTATTTAAATGCTTCATATTAGCAGAGTCGAATTCAAGCAGAAAAGCTATCCTGCAATTTTATTATCAAATTTATTTATTTTCATTTGCTAAAATAAATTATGAGAATGTTACTTGTAAACATAGGACCTTTAGTATGTATGGAAAAGGATTTTGTTTTTTCTCAATGTTCTTTTTATGGATTGAATTCTTAGAGCTTTCTTTGCCTTGTTTAGCTTTTCTGAAGAGTTAGCCTTTTACATGAGTAAAATGTTTTTTTTTCAATTTGATAAATCTTATTTATTTTGTGTGCTAAGATGGATCTATGTGGAATATGATTTCTTAAAATATATTAAACATTCCATTAACATTAAAATTAATAATAATCATCGTAGACAATTGTTTTTCTATATCACCCTTGCTAATATATATTTCTCATCTAAATCTATCAATCACAAAGTTATAGATTAGCAAATTTATGCTAATAATATTGAATTTGGTTTGTCATCATAATATTAATGTAATGTAACTAATAAATGAACAAATTTTTACATTAATAATACTTCCACTAACCAAATCACAACCTCAATCTCGGCTGATCCTAAAGTCAATCCTATGGAGACTACATTTCTACCTCAACTAACTTAGGGCAACAAATATGACCCAATTCCATGGTACCATTACCATTATCCAAGTCCATGATATGTGAAATTTCTTTCAGCTTATCCTCAAAACCCTTTTTCCTATAAAAGATGTTCCTAAAAGAAATTTTGTTCTAGCCTTTAACTTCCTCGTTAAGGAAATCAAGTTTCTAAACCATGTGGAGCAATGGTGTGCCATTAAAAGGGGTCTTCCACCATTATTATTTCATTTCTAAATGGATAAGGGTGTTTTCTAGAGTTATCATCCCAAAAAATAGAATTTCATTACGGTCAGAGTCCCTCGTTTGGAGAGCCTTCAAAGAAAGGTTATCATAGATATCCCAACTATTGAAATTAGAAACCGATCCAACTTGACTTGGATTAGATGATTACCTTGGCATCTATTAGACCATGTATACATAGATCCTTCAAGGTTGACATCATCCAAACTTGTAGCAATAATAAAGTCATCTATCTCTTTACGTTTCTTAGAATTGAATAGAGGAGTGTTAAATTTACCCAAAAGCATCCAGATATCTTGAGGCCAGTTATTAATAAGATTAGCTAGGGAGTTCCAAAGCTCAGCTCTTGTAGATTTAACATTAAGGGCATAGATATTTAACATATTCTAGTCTTGATTAGTGATAAGATCTTTCATATGAATAGAAAAATATTTTTTGAAACATGATTAGAACTTCCAGTAAACCTAGCAGGATTCCATTAGGTTGTCAATCCGCTAGAACCACCTTGAGCATCACTTATTGAAAATTCAGCAGTAGGCCAAATTTATTTAACCATATTCATGAAAGAATATGTCTTGATTTGTATTTCTTGAAGTAATAGAATATCAACTTTATGCTCCAACAAAGTGCATTTTTAAATATGACGCTTGATGGGCTATCCAACCCCCTAATATTCCAAGAAAGGATCTTCATGGAGACAACATAGCAACATTGCTCTACCTAGAGTAGCAAGGGGATCCCAACTAGGACACCCCAACTTATCTATTTTTCCTTTTGTATTTTGAGAGGCCATCCAAAGTTCTTTGCCTTCTATTGGTTATTTCCTTTTTCGCATCTATGTTCCTTGTTTCTATTTGTGAAGGATTCCCTAGTTTATCTTTAGCACTAACATATGGTTTCTTTTTTTTTCTAGGTTTTTAGTCAACTTAAGTACATTCAACCTTTGAATCCTCTTCATCCAAAATAGAGGAGTAGAATCAACCCCAGAAGCACAAAATTTTCCTTGAAGCTTTTAATCTCCACCATTTCATTTATCTTACTCTCCTAATAGAAATTGCTATCTATTGAATAAAGAGAGGGTTTAGAGAGGGCATTCTACAACAACACCTTAGGGATATTTTCATTTCCTACTTCTAACATATCTTGTTTCTTTTGTTCCAACATGCCTTTCTCTGTTTTTTTTGTATTTGCAAGAATATTTTCCTTTATGACTTAGTTTCCTGATGAATCATACAAATCAACCACCTCCTTATTTGTTTAAAATTACTAACCTATAGTTTTGGATTATTTACAAACATCTCCTAGGGGATCTGCAACTTACTTCCACCAATAGGAAATAATACATCAATTTATTTCTCCCATTAATAGGAAAGCCAACTACAGAACCACATTTGTGTGTAACATCTCTTTGATGAACTTTATTCTCTTTCTATATCTTTTCATTCAATACTTCAACTCTAATTTTAGGAGGATTATCATCCTTCAAAGGGGGAATTTTCTTAGGGAACTAGACTCTACAATATAAGCTTAGGTGATCATATTTCCTACAATTTGAGCAGAAGGATTGAGCTTCTCATATTCAATGATCTCAAGCCAATAATGCATCTTTGATTTCAATGAAATATAGTTATGAAGAACCATATTAACCAACACATTAACACATATTCTATCAAATGGCAGCCTTGATTTTTGTTGTGTGATTCTATCCATTGCTAAGAGATGCCAAGAATAGTTAGTAATACCCCATAAAACCCCAAAATTCTAGTACTCTAATGACAGAGCAAGGAGGGGATATAGAACTGAGATCCATAGTAGGATTAAAGACTAGTTTCCATTCGCATTGAGACAAAAAGTTACAAGAACTCCCAAAAGACCATGGGCCTATAATTATGACTTTTGTCAAATCTTCTTTAAGAACAAAAATAAAAAGGAATAGAGCATGAGCCATAGAAGATAGCCTATACTAGCATTTAATGGCCAAGCATAGTCAGCCAACTTCCTAACTTGGTTAATACTAGGTGTAGACATCTAAAAATGGTCAACGCTTGTGGAGTCATACTTTAACATTCACGCATTGCCTTATTTTAGGGTTTTTGTGTTTCATTAACATTTCCTCTATGTTGTGCACTTGGTCTTTATCATTTGCAAGCATCGAGTCCTTATTCTGCATTCCTCATTTTTCTCGTTTTCGAATTAGGTCTTGTCGATAGCAATCTTCAGTCATGATTTTGGTCGATCTTATCCTGTCGCATCATGGTGCGTGCTCATTTATTATCATTTTGGACATCGCCAATCCTAATTGATGATGGAATTAGGGTTTTGTCCTCTTGTCAATCTTGTCATCTTGCGATCGATTCGTCATTGATCCTCGTCCTTGTCAATCTTGTCATTTTGCGATCGATTCGTCATCGATCCTTGTCCTGGTCAATCTTGTCATTTTGCGATCGATTTGTCATCAATCATTGTCCTTTTCAATTATGTCAATTTGGATCAATTAGTCATTGTTCCTCGTCAATTGGCACCTATCAATTTGATCTCTTTGTCAATCTTTGTCAATTTGTCAACCAATCTCAATCGTTTATCAGCATTGGTCCTTTGTCAATCAAAATCATGATCGAATCGACATTAATTTCTTGTTGTCTTGACCTAATTCCTTGTCCTTTTATTTCTAGGGTTTTATGATTTGATCATTTAATCCTTTTCTTCTTCTTGGTGGGTTAAATAAATCTATTTATTTAGTCCTAGGTCTCTTTCATGAATTAATTAATGGATGAAAACCTATTAATTAATTCAGCTAATTTCTATTTCATCTTTTTCCTCAATTTTCCAATTTACTAATTTCTCCTAATTCCTAATTTCTATTTCTCCTATTTTCTTCAATTTTTCTATTTTTTCCCCTAATTTTCTCCTATGTTTATGCTTCCATTTGTTGCAATCATGGAGGCTATTTTCTCTCTTCTCCTTTTGTCATGGGAATGGTATTTCAATCTTGTCATAATTTGTCATAATATTTTCAATCAATCAATCTTGCATGTCAATCTTGTCATAATTTGTCATAATTTTGCCATTCATGATTTGAATTTCCATTCAAATCTCTTCATGCTAATCTTGTCCTCTCTCCAATTTGTCTATAAATTGGATGATTTTCTTCAATGAAAGGAGACCACGCTTCTAGTATCCTTATGCCACCATTTTTCTAGTCATCTTGCTTTCATACTACGCTTTTGCACTTGTAGGTGAGATCCACAAACACAATAATTTGAAGGAGAAAGAAGGACAATGGAGGAACAATGAAGGAGATACATGCTTTGGTTTGCATTTTGTTTTAGTATTTCATATTCATGCCTTTATTGAATGTTTTTAGGATTTTTTATCATTGCAATCCATTTTTTGTGGTTGATCTAGTTTAACATTGCTTTGATGTTAATCAATTTCCTGATCTACACTAGGATAGAAAGCAAGGAACTTATCGGCTAACGGTAGCCACATCTTAGCAATAACAACATTCAAAGTTTTGTTAGGGATATCCACTTCAAACCCCTGAACCTTGCAGAAAGGTTCAAGCATATCCAAAAAAATAAATACGCCCATTTATTATGACTTCTTCCAACAAAGGAGACAGGCTCCTCTTTGGAAAAAATAAATTTAGGGAGTACAGTGAAGAGGACAAAGCTAACCCTTGAATATTTCTATTAGAAACACTTTTCCCCTTTCCATGAATATTATCGCTATTTGGGGAGGCCTATAGCCCCCCTCCCCCTTAAAAAAACCATCAGAGAATAGAAACCAATAAGAAATAGACCACAAGAATAACCCTAAACCCTAGAAATCATAGACAAAATGTTCAGTTATATGTTCCAATGTTGCATACTCATATTAGTTTTTGATTAAGATAAAACGGGTTTTACAGGGACCCAAAACCCAAATCCAAAAATAGAATAATTAACAAGTAGCAAACCAGAGAAGAACCAACTGCCAAATGGAAACAGAAACAAGGGAGACACCCCACAGAGCCAAACAAAATAGACAGAGAAACCTTAGAAAAAATACCAAAAAAATAACCAAGAGCTTCTATAAGATGAGAATTTTTCTAAATTATACTTTTGTTTAATTCTTTGAGCTCCTCCATGATGAACGTCATGGAAATTTTATCCTAGCTCCTTCTCCTAGTCCTTGTATAAGGTCTAGTAGACACCTACACTTCCACCCCCTATGGATTTATATTCAATTTTTTGTTTTTTAGACTTGGCACTTGGTGGTGGCATACTACTAAGCGGTTGGACTTTCTAAATGACAATTTCATCATTCACATTTTTGAGGCCTTCAACACTATTGTTCATAGCCTCTTTACTAATCTCCACAAAACCCTTGTGATTTCCCTTTAGTTCATCCATACCCTTCTCCAGATTGGTTATTCTAGCTTCATGCTCTGTTCTCATGACCTTCACATCTTGAGTTAATTTCTAAGTTATTTTCAGGATCTTGTGATTTTTATCCCACAAGGAGTTCTCAATAAAGGTGTATAATATCTTTTATGCCATGTTTGATGAAAATGATTTAGCTAATCACCGAGTCGAAGAACTTCTCTTTACTGGTGGTTGAGTTAGCCAAAAGTACATCAATATCTGTCACATCAGTTTTTCTATCTCCCAGGTCCACCTGGTCCACATTGAGGGGTATATCCACTTTAATATCGTCTTCCCCTTTGCCTTTTGTCTCCACCGCTTTCCCCACCTTTTTCTTTTTTAGATCTATTATGGCCCAACACTTGCGGTTTAGAAGGAGGGTTTTTGGACTTTTTAGCAGCAAGTTTGGGCTAGTATTTACTCTTTCTACTATTGTTTGTGCTAGGATTAGACTTCTTGGGGATCCCTCTTCTACTAAGGTCCAATATACATACTCATATTAGTTACACAAGACATTAATATAAAATTATATCAATGTATAATAATATTAATGAAATAATTTTGAGATAAATTTGAATTATCAATCTATGTAGAGTAAATAGGAGAACACAAGATAACGTAAATTTACATAAACTAATACATAAATCATAGCATAAGATAAATAAAAATTTGCATTAAAATATTTGTATTTCACCAATTAATATAGACATACATATAGCTATAATAGTAAAAACAATTAATGTATATTTTAAATGTTAAACATGTATGTAAATTAATAAGGCCTATTGGAGTAATAAGTAAGATAATTAACCTAAAATTTTACCAAATATTTAAAGAAATGAGTATTAAAAGAATGCATATGTATGTACCTAATGAATATAAGTCATTCCTTAATAAGTTATGATATTTTTGTCCAAGACATATGTATAATAATTATAGCCTTTGAATTTTATGTGCTAGATCTAATGCAATAAAATATACCTTGACATCAAATAAATGTAAGCTATAATCTCTTGAATTTTATTTTCTAGATAATGCAAATGTACATCTAATAAATATAAACTATTCTATGATTTTGATTTTTCAAATTAAGATATAAACAACAATTCTACTTCAAAACTTAACAAGTTATTTCAAAAATTGTTTTGTGCCAATGCAAAGAATAGAAAGTAATAGACTTGTAATAATTACCCCTTTATTGTTTAAATTTTGGATGACTTTTAGTAACTTGTACAAAATCCCCTAATTGTAAGTTCCTAAAATTAAGATATAAGTGATAATTATACTTCAAAACCTTAACAAGTTGATGCAAACAGAGACCCCCTATCCCCTAATTGCACAAAATTAAGATACAAGTGACAATTATACTTCAAAACCTTAACAAGTTGATGCAAATAAATATCCTTTGATTGTTAGTGGTTTGGATAACTTATATAGACATCCTCTCACTATAAGTTGCCAAAATTAAGATATAAGTGACCATTGTAGTTTAAAACCTTAAGAAGTTGATCAAAATAAAGCTCAGTGCTAGTGTAAAGAATAGAAAGAAATAATTCTATAATAATTATCTCTTGATTGGATAGCTTGTAATAACTTCCACTGACATTCCTGATTGTAGGTTCTTAAAATTAAGATATAAGAGACAATTATACTTCAAAACCTTGAGAAGTTGATCAAAATAAAGTTCAATGTTAGTGTAAAAAGTAGAGATTAACAATTATACTTCAAAACCTTGACAAAAGGGGCCTTGAACCCTCACAAAAAAACAAAATTAGAGAGAAACAACAAACCTACTTGCATTAGATATCCAGACAACCAGAAAACATAGAAACATCTCTCAAAAGTAATCAAAAACTAGCATACCTATTACTACTTATCAAGTTGCCATTAGTTTTATGTTCAAAGTTATTCTATATACTCTAGTCAGTTATCTCTACCGAAATATTCAGTCGGTATGCACAGTCTAGTTGGTTATAGAAGAAAGTAGTCTCAGAGCCCAGTATGCACCAAGCTATCTACCGAGTATCATTCCATGTCTACCAAGTAGCTAAGACGACACACCGAGTTGATATACACCGAGTGAAACGTGTTACCAGATTCATTGAACCTGGACATACATATGAAAATGTGTTACAAGATCGAGGCACATAGAACCGTTATCACATTGGAAATTGTACTTTAAGATTGTGTATGATTTTGAGGTCATCTAACCAATGATATATTTTGCATGGTAATTCATTCGATAAAACATGTTTGTAAGATCGAAGCAATGAATGGATCACCAACATAAGAGATCTATTTATACAACATGGATTAAGATCAGATATATACATGTAGCATGACAGAAAGGAAGATATAGAAATATATGAAGCAAGACATGTGAAAGCACTAAGTGTTATGACTATTACAGAGACACAGAGGTCACCAAGAAGGATTTCAGAGAACAACCAATGAACAGAGTAAACAGAAGGGTTTACCGAGTTACTATATGGGTTACTAAGGCATGCTATAAGCAAGGTAATCTTATTCTGAGCACATAGAATCTACTATAGCATTCCAGATGTAAAGTTGCAGATATTTGTAATGATTTTATTGTAATATTTTGAAGTTGTAAGAGAAACCTGTAATAGGGTAAAAGACTCTAATCAAGTCTATAAATTGTAAAGCCTCTAACCAAGTGCAGCATTTAGTTTAAGTGTTGTAAAATCCTTTAGCAAGGTAGATCTAACAGATCTTGATACTCCTAATAGGGTAAGCTATCAGAAATAGCTAAACATGTAGCTCTAACCGAGCAACCTTTATTATTGCAGTAGTGAAGTTGTGGGTACCATTCCCACCACAGTTTTTTTCTCTAACCAAGAGTTTCTACGTAACCAAAATATATGTGTTATGGAGTGAATCATGTATGATTGTTATCTATTTGTTTTAGCATTATATTATGTTACTGCACTATTCGGTTTATGCATAACGCTAAAGTTATTGTTGAAGAAAAGTTTTCAAGTACTGATTCACCCCTCTCCTCTCAGTACATTAGCTTTCCATATTGGGCCTAACAATTGGTATCAGGGCTTCAATCTTGGAAAAGGGTTTAACTACCTAAAGAGAAAGATCTTATCAATGGAAGGCTATAAATAATCTCAGAGGATTGTGTATCTGCAAGAAGAGCTGGATCATACAAATCAAGTGATTGCAGACATGCAAAGGCAAATGCAAAAATCTCTGAAAGTGAGAAGAAGATTATCTGATGATTTGCAGGACTCTCAAGAGTTAGTGGAACAAATTGAGACATCATTCGAGAACAGTATATCTGAAGAGACTGAAGAAATGATTGGAGTATTGAAAGAAAAGAACAAAGCACTGGCTGATCAACTAAAAGCAATGAAAAGAGAACATGAACATTTTAGCACACAGATGACTGAAAATCTTGATGCATTGAGGATAGCCGAGGATAAAGTAAGAGATATAGAAAGAGAGAAACAACAACTTGAAGCCTTAGTATCTGAAAAGAATGATGAATTCATAAGAATGGCTGGGATTCAACAAAATCTGTCAGATCAACTAGGTTATGCACATCATGAAGAAAATCTAAAAAATGATGAGAATAAATCATTGAAACTTGAAGTATCAAGGTTGACCGATGAACTTGAAACAGAGAAGAAATCCAAAGAAACACTAAAGAAGAGTTATGAAGCATCAAAGATGTTGGATGAGCAACTGAATACAAGATGACCCAACAAAGATGCAGGACTCGGTTATAAAGGAAAAGACTCTACCGAGAAGGGAATCCATACTACCGAGAGAGGAGAATCATCAAAGCAAGCTGGAATCAAGAAGAACATCAAAAGAAAGAAGCCTATTTGCAACTACTATGGAAATCAAGGTCACGCTGCCAATATGTGCCAAATCAAAAAAGGTAAGCAACCGAATGTCACTAAGTCCAAAGGTTATTGTTACAATTGCAATAAATATGGTCACACATCTAATCAATGTAGGACAAAGTCTATTAACAATTATCAGAAGGTAAAATTCAAAGGGTTTTGTAAAAACTACAATAGATATGGACATAGTACTGAGAAGTGTTAGTTTAAGCAAAAGAACTATATGTGGTCTGCACACCGAGCAAATGCTAGGGGTTACCGAGCTCACACAAATCCTTACCAACAGTATTTTGCAGTACCATGGGATTACAATACAAGGATATGGTGTGAATGTTGTGGAAGATATGGACATATAAGTGCCAACTGCTTTATAAGGTCTGGGATGAACAATCGAAGATCATGGAGAAATCCTGGTATGGCATGTTTTCATTGTCACAAAGTTGGACACTTGGCTAGAGATTGCCGAGATCAACCTAGAAAAGACTCTGAGGAAATAAAAGACAAATTACAAATGATTTGGAAAAAGAAGGAAATTGTGTCAAATGAAGAAAGCACCTTACCTACCAAGTTAGGTGCACCTATTCCAAATTAATCGGTAAAGGTATGAAGGGACTGCATTCTCTCAAGGTTAAATCTTAACAGTTCCTACTTTATTATATACTTAATTCAAAATCTGCATAGTTAAGATGTAGTAGTAAGTTTGAAATTTTATCAAGTCTTTTGGAGCACTTTATAGGAAACCTGTCAAGTCGGTAAATGAAGGAAGTTTGGTTACCCGGTCAAAACAAAAAAAAAGGAGAGTAAACCGGTTTAGTGGGACCGAGTGCATTTAATGTTTTTGACCTAACCCGCACAGAGCACAATAAGGTATTTTGTGTACTTAAAGCATTTACGCGGTCATTTTTACTTACCAAGTTTTTGAGAGAGCCGAGAAAAGTGAATCTAAGGTGATCAAACCTCCTACAAAGAAAAATTCAAGGGATTTACATCAATCTCAACGCATTGTTAAGCTGGTTTACCGATCTTATCAAGTTGCTATTATCTGCTAAGTTTAAAATGTCTGTCATTTGAAAATCCTCAAACCCTAAGGATCTTTTGTTAGTTTTTATCTAAAATCTACAAATGGCACCTAAGATCCAAGATCCCATCATTGTTAAGAATGTAGAAAAGCCCTCACTAAAATACTCTTTAACTCCCAAAGTTGCATCTAAACCAGATGACAAAACTACATTTTCACTCATCCCGGATAGAGTGTTATTAGTCAAGGATGTGAGATTCTTCACCAAATGTCGTGTTGAAGAACTCGGTCATGTTGAAATCAAAGACACCTACGATGAATTGTGCATAGATGGTAAATTGAATAGCAAGTATGAGAACATTAAGATCAAGGGATTAACTGAAGCCCTAACATATCCCTGTGTGTTCAAACCCCAGTGGGTCAAGTTTGTTATGAGCAGAGTTCATGATGATTTCATGTGGCTAGAAGAGCAATCATTTAAGATTACCAAGGAAATCATTCATCTGATTACCGGTTACCCTATTTATGATCATGCCTGAGCTCAAAAGATGATATCACAGAAGGAATTGATCAATTTAACCGGAGTGGAATTAGATTGCAAAGGACTGAAATTGAACAATGTCACAGATGAAGAACTAAAATTTGCCATTAGAGTAATAGGTTACTGTTTCTTCCAATCGGCAAGGGAAAATAGTGTACCCTGTGCCGCAGTAGACTTAGCATACAAAATTGTGAAGAAGGGAATGAAAATTGATCTTTGTGAGGTGCTACTAAAAAACCTGTTTGAGAATTTGAACACCTTCAGGAAGCCAAAGAAGAACAACTTAGCTAATACACTAAAGTTTGGATCACTACTTGTATGCATGTTTTTCTATTTTGAAAAATTATTTCCATTAGTCAGTAAAGTTGTTTGGGAACTACACCGACCAATCACCCATCAAATCAATGACTTCATTAAGAAGCTAGGTGATAATTTTAATGATATTATGGATGATTACTTCAGTAAGTTTCAAGAGAAAATGCATAACAGGTATAGAATTCCACCCAAGCTAGTGGAGAAATACAAAGATGCCATATGTTTTGTAGTAGACACTAATTACTGGTATGTGAATGTTGTGGAACCAAGAACTCAATCTTTGTTACCTATGGGATACGAGATTGATTTTGACATCACACAATAGAAAATTGATGCATTTCTCACATTGCCAAGACATGCTACCGAGCTGAGGTATGGAACCTATGAAAAAGTGAAGGAAAAGGTAAAAATGAGCATTGTAGTACCCAAAGCTACAAGAAAGGCAAAAAAGATGATAAAGGCATTATTGGACAAATTCAGAGAAGATTCTTCCTCCACACCTATCAAAGGCACTATAGCTATTACCGAAGAGGAATCTGAAGCCCAAGAGGCAGCTATAACACTGAGCACCAAATTGCCTAAGGGAAAAGTGTTGAAAAGAAAGAAACAGGACACATCAAAGGCCTCACGGACTCCTCCAGCAAAGCGACCTAACACTAGAGCATCTGCAGCTTCACCAAATAAGAAAACAAAGAGTGTTACTATTCCTAAGGTAACAAAGACCTACAAGAAATCTACTCGGAGACTCATTTTGGCAAAAGAGTCTAGTGACACCGAATCTAAAGATGCAAGCAAATTTCAGATTGTCAAGAGCAAGAAGGTAAATGTACATAGTGCTGAAAATTTATATGCTAATCTGAAAGAATATGGTGGATTTGGAGGATTTGGATATGTTAAGTATGAAACTAGAAATAATGACGAAAAGAGACAAATTGAAGAAGCTGTCATCTGCACACTTCTGAAATTTCGATTGGCTCCATTGGAACTATCTAAGTCACTTCCAGATGAATTATATTTACATATTGACAATAGGTGGAAGTATGCAATGGACTCGGAGAAACAGATCAAAGAAAGAAGTCTGGTACATCTCTTTCCAGACATGTCGGTAGCTGAAATAAAAGAACATCTGACAACCTACAACACAAAGTTTCTCGTCAAACAAAGAGTCTTAAAACTGATGAATGGGTTGTATATTAAAGTAGAAAATGAGACAAAAGCAAAGTGGCAGGAAATCTTTAAAATCAAGGATGCTGGTGAGCAAGCAATAGTTGAAATTGTTGATGTCACCGAGCAAGATCCTGATGTTACCGAGCAAGACCCTGCTGACACCATTCAAATAGATGAAGGTATCATGGATACAGAGGCACCACAGCAGGAAATGATAGAAGGCAATGCATATGCAAAACTTGTATCCAGTGAATCAGTCTTGGAACAAGTTCAACCTGTCTCAACTGAAGCCCCTCAGGATATGGATCAAGGCACCAAAGGTCACAAGTCTACAGCAAGAGAAGGTGCTACTCAAGAACAAACGTCTCAAGCACCTTCTAGCATTGAAAATGTTGTAACTGAGACACCGAGTACTGAGACACCAAAGGACTCTACAGAGGCTAAAGAAACTGGCCAAAGTGTTGCCTCTATCGAGCAACCTATCGAGGGTCATCAAGCCTCACAAGCCATTGTCTTAGTTCCATCGATGAAAGGTAAAGAAAAGAAGATGAAAAAGCATAGTTTTAAAGTTGATTTGTCAAAACCAATAGTGTTGCCCAATATTGATATATCCAAATTAAAGGGGCAAGCACTCATTGATTTCGGTGAACTATGCAAAGCAAAGGCCGAACAAGAGAAGCAAATGGCGATTCAAAAGAAAAATAAAGTACTTCAGAAGGTGAACGCACTCTTAATAGATATGCTATCTGAAGCTACAGTGTCAACAGATGCAGCCATCCACATTCAACTGGATGAACTCCTAACAAAGATAGAGACATCTGGAGTAGATGCATCAGAATATTTGAGCAAGCTAAAAGACAAGGAGCTCACTACAAAAATGATAGAAGAGGTATAGAAAGCTATAGCTATTGGCAAAGTTAAACTTGTCAAATTTATTGCTGAGTTGACTCCTCAACTCAAGCACATTCTTTATTTATTTCAGACACTCTGTACATTTTCTTTATTCATTAAAGACGTCAAAAATAAAATAGAAGCAATTGAGAAAGAGATCACCAATCTCTCAAATAAGTTGACCATAGAGCCCAATTCAGTTCAGAATTTTTATACAAAGTTACAACAGCTCATGGCTCAACAATTGGACCTAAGGAATGAAGAACACAAGATCAAGATGGACATAATGACACTTCAGACATTATTCCTTCCTCATCTTTCATCCATCCAAGAACAGATCAACCGAGCCACATCATTATCTACTACACAAGAGGGAAGCACTCTAGATGGCTTAATATCATTATTGGCTGATATTCAAGCACAAAATTCTTTAATGGACAGTGTAAAGGATGCCCTCTCTGTCGCTCTCACCGAAGCACGGGCAAAGTATAAATCCATTTTTGACCAGTTGTCACCACCGAATGGTAACTAAATTTTGATGTTTGTCAAAAAGGGGGAGTGATATAGTATTCAAAGTATAGTATCAAACAAAAGGAGTGTAGTATATAGGGGGAGTATACCGAGCAAAGTAAGCAGAGTACCCAAGAGCAGTGAATTGAGCAGTGAACAGAACAGTAAGCAAAGAACAAGTGCACACAGAATATTGATCACCGAGCATGCAAAATCAGAAGTTTTGTATAGTATATCGATAAGGGGAGTATATCTGGATTTACTATTTCATTGACTATTGTATATACTGTCAGTATAGTCAAATTTTGTAAGTATATAGATTATTGAGTTATAAATTTGAAAGTAGTTTTTGTCAAACATCTCAACTAATGTCAAAAGGGGAGATTGTTACTACTTATCAAGTTGCCATTAGTTTTATGTTCAAAGTTATTCTATATACTCTAGTCGGTTATCTCTACCGAAATATTCAATCGATATGCACAGTCCAGTCGATTATAGAAGAAAGTAGTCTCAGAGCCCAGTATGCACCGAGTTGTCTACCGAGTATCATTCCATGTCTACCAAGCAGCTAAGATGACACACCGAGTTGATATGCACCAAGTGAAACGTGTTACCAGATTCATTGAACCTGGACATACATATGAAAATGTGTTACAAGATCTAGGCACATAGAACTGTTATCACATTGGAAATTGTACTTTAAGATTGTGTATGATTTTGAGGTCATCTAACCAATGAAATATTTTGCATGGTTATTCATTTGATAAAACATGTTTGTAAGATCGAAGCAATGAATGGATCACCAACATAAGAGATCTATTTATACAACATGGATTAAGATTAGATATATACATGTAGCATGATAGAAAGGAAGATATAGAAATATATGAAGCAAGACATGTGAAAGCACTAAGTGTTATGACTGTTACTGAGACACAGAGGTCACCAAGAAGGATTTTAGAGAACAATCAATGAATAGAGTAAATAGAAGGGTTTATCGAGTTACTATATGGGCTACCGAGATATGCTATAAGCAAGGTAATATTATTCTAAGCACATAGAATCTGCTACAACATTCCAGATGTAAAGTTGCAGATATTTGTAATGATTTTATTGTAATATTTTGAAGTTGTCAGAGAAACCTTTAATAGGGTAAAAGACTCTAATCAAGTCTATAAATTGTAAAGCCTCTAACCAAGTGTAGCATTTAGTTTAAGTGTTGTAAAATCCTTTACCAAGGTAGATCTAACAGATCTTGATACTCCTAACAAGGTAAGCTATCAGAAATAGCTAAACATGTAGCTCTAACTGAGCAACCTTTATTATTGCAGTAGTGAAGTTGTGGGTGCCATCCCCATCGCAGTTTTTCTCTCTAACCAAGAGTTTCTGCATAACCAAAATATATGTGTTATGGAGTGAATCATGCATGATTGTTATCTATTTGTTTTAGCATTATATTATGTTACTGCACTATTCGGTTTATGCATAACAATAAAGTTATTGTTGAAGAAAAGTTTTCAAGTACTGATTCACCCCTCCCCTCTCAGTACATTAGCTTTCCATATTGGGCCTAACAATACCCACATAACTAAACATAATAAACCTATCCTCCTTCCTTCTATCCATCATATAACTACTAGCATATGATTGAAAAAGAGTCTATATAACTATGAAAGTACTCAATCCAAATATTAAATCAAAACATAAGACACACATGCCTATTAATATAAAAGTCCATAGTAAAACTAAAACTATTAGCTTTCAAAATTAACACATTCCCCCTCTCTCTTTCTTAACCCCTACCTCTCTCTCTCTTAGGTCTCTCCCTCTCTACTTCCTTCCCTCTCTTAGGTATATCTCCCTCTCTTTCTAATCTCCCTCACCCTCTCTCTCTTTTGTTTATCCCTATCCTTCCCTCTTTCACTTGAGCTCTATCTTTCTCTTCCTCTCTCAAGTATCTCTATCTCTCACTATCTTCCTCTCTCTTAGGTGTCTCTCTCTTCCATTCTCTCCCTTTGCCTCCCCCTCCTTTCTCTTCCTCTCTCAAGTCTTTCTTTGCCTCTATCTCTCTTTCTCTCTCTCTCTCCCTCTCTCTTTTTCTTTCCCTCAAGTCTCTCTCCTCTCAATCAAGTCTTTTGTTCTCAACCTTTATCTATCTATCTCTCTCTCTCTCCTATTCTCTCAGGTAACTATCTCTCCCATTATTTCTCTCTTTCCCTCTTAATATTTTTCCCTCTTTTAGTCTTGTTCCCTCTCTCTCTATCTCTCTCTCTCTAACTCTCTTTCCCTATCTTTCTCTCCCATTCTTTCTCTCTTCAGTCTCTCTCCCTATCTGCCTCTATCTCTCTATATCATACTCCTCCTCTCTAAAGTGTATCTCTCTCTCATTCTCTCCCTTCCCCTCCCTTTCTCCCTTCCCCCCCTCTCTCTCTCCATCTCTTTTCCTCTCCCATTATTTATCTCTTTATTCTCTCCCTCTCAAACTCTATCTCTCTATCTAACTCTCCTCCTCTCTCAGATGTATCTCTCCTATTCTCTCCCTCTCTCCGCCCCCCTCCCTATCTCCATTTCTTATCATCTCTCTTTCTCACTCTCTCCCTCTCTCCCTCTCTAGTCTCTTGTACTCTCATTCCATCCCTTCCTCCCTCTCAATTGGGCTCACTCTATCTCTCACTATCTCTTTCTCTCTCTCTCTCACCATCCCTCCCTCCACCTCTTGGGTATCTCTCTCACCTTCCCTCCTCCCACCTCTTAGGTATTTCTCTCTCACAATCCCTCCATCCACCTCTCTCTCTCTCTCTCTCTCTCTCTCTCTCTCTCTCTCTCTCTCTATATATATATATATATATATATTAACCCTCCTCGTTTGAAATTATTAGACTCATATTTTACTATTGTTTACTTTTAGTGGATACATTACCATTATGTGTTTTTCAGACTTATATGACATTATTTCATGTTTTATCTGGATATGAGATGCATGATTTATTTCCAGTATTTCAGTACTAGTGATTGTGGTATTTTATGGATTATTGTTGTGTACTGACACTTTACTTTATCTATGCAATGTGCAATTATATGTTGTGTGTCTGCGAGTGTATTAGATGCAAGGGGACAATTTTCCTTCACTTGGTCCGGTGAGACAGGGAACATCGCAATTCTCCTTCATCAGTGTGTGTGCCATGTATTCTATATTTGTATATATGCATATGTGGTTTCATGATGCAAGTCATTGCAGGTACAAGTACTCGGTAGGTACAGGGGATCGTCTCCACCTGGCTCCACAGGTCAGAGCATGCCTCACTTGTCCGATGCGAGTGGAGGAGATAGTGGTTGACCCTAATTGTACCTCAGTTACACTCTTGTGAATGTTGTCAGTCGGTCGTTCCTTTTGGTTTTGTTTAGTCATCAAGTCAGTTTGCTTGAATTTTTTAGAATCTTTGTTTGGGTCTTCTTAGTTTGTGTGCCCTAGTAGATTGAATTAAATAATTGAGTTTATGGTGTCACTTTATAGTTAGCATATTTAAGTTATGAATTATAATGCTTTAGTGATTATGAATTTATTTAATTAAGTGAAGTGATTAAATTTAGTTGCAAATTGCATTATATTAGAAATATATTTTTATTTAAATTTAGTAGAAATTAAATTAGTTGCATTTATTATTCTCTAGATTTTAAAAATAAAATTTCCTTCCTTTATTAGTTTGCAAATTTCATGATTGTAGAAATATAATTTTATTTAAACCTTAGTGGGAAAATAAATAATATTAAATACATTTGTTGTTCTCTATATTTCGAAAATAAATTGGAAATAAATAAAATCAAGTAGATTTACTTTCCTTAGTTATTTTTTTTAGAAAGTTAATTAAAGGGGAATTAGAAAAGAAAAAAAAACGGAAAGTAATGATTTTTCGGAAATTGCATTTTCATTTACTTTTTGTGGGAATTAGGAAATAAAATAAAAACTTTTAGTTTTTAAAATGGAATATTATATTTTGGGAAAACGAAAAATATTTTCAACCTAGAAAGGTTTAGGTTAAACATATTTTTCAAAAAAAAAAAAAAAAGGATTTTTGGGAGTTCACGGGAAGGAGGCAAGGGTCTATGGGAAGAAATTTCAAATTTCTGATTGCAGGAGCTTTTCCTCAAGATCTCTAGGAAAGCTTTCCAAGGTTGGATAGCTTCTGCCTGGTTATTTATTTTTTTATATTAGCTCAAGTATTTCTCCTTTCTCTGTAGCTTCTGGTGTGTATTGTACAAGAAAAATATGTCTGGTTGAGTCTTGCTTTTTGTTTATATGTAAATTCTTTATTATTTCATTTCTGTATTATTTAGCTTGATATTGTAAAAATATAGGGGGTTATGCTGGTGAAAATTTACCATATTTACCCTCCTTTGTTCCATATAATTTTCTCTATGTGCTATTCGATTTTGTGTTCTTCCTGGTTGTGGAAAGAAAAAAAATATGACATATGTTTATATGATATTATTTGATTAATATACATTCATATAAATATATTATATTATTATATATAATTATATTGGAATCAATTTATTTTTATTTAAAAGCATATATTAGATTCTTTTATTTATTTAATCATGCATACATGTTAGGGGGTTAATTCTTTTATGTGTGTAAATTTAGCCTTATTGGACAAATGACAAACTCTGCTATTCTTTTATCAATAATGATGTAGTTTCTATTATTCTAGTATATCTATATTTTCAAAGTATATAATGTTTTTTACTGTTTTAAAAAAAGATTGTCTGTTTTGGATCTTTAGTATAAATGGTAGTTTTGGTAAAAGCATATTTACGTTGTAGATCTGGTTTTGAGTTTTTGTCATGTCATAAAGGTTGGTTATACCCCTTGGTTAGGTGGTGTTGTGTAAACCTGTTGATGTAAGCCATTGTGTGTTTTATTCCAAATGGTCAATCTTGGGTTTATGATTAGTGTTTCCTTCACCTGTAGTTGTTAGGATTAGATATGGCTGTCAATTTCATCATAGAGTCCTCATAGAGAGATCATTCCTGTTAGTGTCCTATGAGAGAGAGTGGCTTTCGAGCGGGATGCCGCACCCAAAGAGGATGGCAGGATAACCCCTCGAAAGTCAGTTAAAAAGTGATAACCTAATAATTGATTAGTGGGTGGGTAGTTGAAATATTTAATTAAGATAATGTGCCTCGCACATGGTTGAGCGCTTGTATAGGCTCAAGATGTGGTGAGAAGGCCTGGAATGACAAACCTACCACCTCGTCTTCATGAAGGGATTAGTAGGGTCCGCATAATGCTTAGATGGAGCCGAGGGTTCTAGAGAGGTTACCAGGATAACCCAGGATGGGGGACGGGACCTATGGAGGCCTGCCTAGGCTAACCACCTTAAGCCATGTGACGACACTCTCTCCTTAGGGTCACTAGTGTTTGTGAGTTAATTAACATGGGTTTTGTGGAGTCATGTTATACTTTTGTACTTGTCTTGTTCTACTTGCTTGAGGGTCTTCTGCTATCTCCCATCATGTTGGGGTGGTTCCACTTTGGGATCACATGGTCGGGTGGTAGTGCCACTTCCCATCAGATAATTGTGCTCATACCTTCATGCAAGGATCAGCTTCACTGGTGTTTCTTGGTTCGTGACTCTTATATCAGCTCTTGTTTGAGATTATTGTATGTTTGAGACCATGTGGTCATTGTATCAGTAAACTATGTAATCCTTGGCATTGTAACCTATGTATTCATTTGTATTATTGGAAGCCATGTAATTATTGAATATTGTAATCTTAATTCAATGGAATGTATGTTATTTTAGTTATCCTTCTTCTTACGTGTAAATGAATCATTGAAATAAATATATTGAACACTTTAAATCTTTTTGAATTTGGAATCCAGTTTTATAAGAAAGGTTTTATTAATTGCAATTGAATTTCCTAATTAGATGGATAATTGGATTAACCTTTTGGAGTTATTTTGTTTCGAAGTAATCTTCATTGGTAACCCTTTAGGATATCATATGTTACACTTCTGTTATGTTAATAAACATGCAATGTTATATTTAAAAAACTTAATCTTTAAAAAAAAAAAAAAATTTCACCTTTTAGTTGCCTAGATGTGTTGTTTCCCTATAGGGTTCCTGGTGGGGCATTACATTTGGTCTCAGAGAAAAGTTTCAACACTGGGTACTCTGGGTTTATAGTGAGCCCATTCAACTTGACCTTTTTGCTTAGGTCTTAATGTTTGTGTTTCCCTTGTTTTATCCTTGCCATAGATCTAAACGGTTTTCTCTTTTGTAGTGTTAAGTCATGGCTAGGAAAGCCAGGGGAGGTGGTTGTATGAGTGGTCGCAATAAAGGAAGAGGTGGAGGATGGGGGCATAGTTCTAACTATCACATTCGTTCACCACCACCCACTCATGTGAGTGTCGAGCCGGAATAGTCTATTCATGAGGATTCACAGCATGCAGGAGAGAAGGTTCTCGAAATGGAAGAGCTAAGACAAAGGTTTCAGGAGGTTCTAGCAAGGTTAGGCCCTAGGCCTAAGGTTGATCAGCCTATTCATGCTCGGGTTGAGGAGTCGCATCAATAGGTTCTAGAGGAGAGAAGAGAGAGAGAGAGAGAGAGAGAGAGAGAGAGAGAGAGAGAGAGAGAGAGAGAGAGAGAGAGAGAGAGATCACCCAGGAGGAGGGAGATCCTAGCTAATCGAGATCCAGCTTCCTTGGGTCACATAAAGGACTTGATGAGGTCCAACCCTCCCTTCTTTGATGGTAAGGGTACCAGTCTCAAGGCAGAGACCTGGCTTATTAGTCTAGATCAGTGTTTCTCCATGTACAGTAGCAACACTAAGGCGAGATGTGCTATTATGCATCTCGATATTTTTGCTTTGATCTAGTGGAGATTAGAGGAGGAGAAGATCGGTGTATGCATTAACACTATATCATGGGAGATATTTCTGGAGAGATTCAGGGTATGATTTCTCTCACCTTAGTGGAGGCAGACTCGGGAAAATGAGTTATATGCTTTGCATTAGTATGGTATGTCAATAGACTAGTTTGAGCATAGGTTCTATGAGCTTAAACAGTATGTCAGGATTGGTAATGATGAGGCAACTCTTGTTCAGCACTTCTTGAGGGGTCTAAATGACCACATCAGTGGAGGAGTGAGAGTGTTTGAGCCAGCTTCAATTGAGGTAGTCATAGCGAAAGCTAGGTTGGTAGAGCAGAACCTTAACCGTGCACATGGTGGTCTATTGGGAGTGCAAATTTATAGTGCACCTTTCAGTGGGCCCAGAGTTCATGGGAACTAGTCCTAGCCAGCTGCACCATTTAGGAGTCCTCAGGAACCTACTAAGGGTGGATAGTAGCAACAACATCAGCCACTGAGACTGAAACAGTTCCAGGGCCAGCAGGGTGGAAATTCTCAGTATAGGAAGAACAGGAACTAGCAAAGGAGCAAACAGGGTCCTTCAGGGCAGTCCTCACAGAGTGCATCTCACGCCCCTAACAGGGGAAGCTTCTAGTAGTCCAGTGGGCCAATGGGAAGTAGAGGACTAGGTAAGGGAGCTTGCTTCTCTTGTGGGTAGTTTGGTCACATAGTCGCGTAGTGCCCTCAGCATTCTCACCAGACTGGTAGTCAAAGGCCAGCAGCATCAGAGCCTATAGTAGGGGATGCAAGTAGATCCCATAGACTGTTATTGACTGCCAGGCTGATCATCAAGGTACATTTACTGAGGTAGCAAGTGTATTATGTGGAATTCCTATCTCTGTACTTTTTGATTCTGGTGCTTCGGATTCTTTCATTTCTTCATCCATTATGGAGCGGTGCGGACTTGCGTCTGCTAAGCAGGTAGATATGTGGCAAGTAGAGTTGGCAACAAGTGTGTGTGTTTCTGTAGATGCCTTTATTCCTAGTTGTGATTTGGACCTAGGAACTGTAGTTACCTTAATTGACCTTCAGATCATTCCTTTGGGTTCTTATGGAGTTGTGTTGGGGATGGATTGGCTTTCATCTCATAGTGCTCGTGTAGACTTTCGTAAGAAGACAGTGGAGTGTTTAGATGACCTTGGCAGGGAAGTGGAGATTGTTGGAGTTCAGAGACCAATATCCCTATGTATGATTTCCACTATGCAACTTAAGCGGTACATGCATAGAGGGTGTTAGCCTTTTGTAGTTACTCTTGAGGATGTGGATGAAAAAGAGAGTCAAGAAATCACTCTTGATGGTCACCCTATTCTTTGAGAGTATACTGATGTGTTTCATACTGGATTCGTGAGCATTTGGTATTTGCATAGGATAGAAGAAGTATGCAGATGCTCATAGGATAGATCATCATTTTTCTATTGGTGACCATGTGTTCTTGAGAGTGCGTCCATGGAAGAGTTTGATCTATTATGGAAAGGGTTCTAAGTTGGTGCCTCGGTTTGTTGGCCCTTTTGAGATCCTTGAGAGGATAGGACTTGTTGCCTACCATCTTGCCTTGCCACTGAGTCTATCCCACATCCACAATGTCATTCATGTTTCAGTTCTTCAACCTTATCATCCTAATGTGACACATGTTCTTGATTGGAACTCTTTGCAGGTCAAGGACGAGCAGCTTTCCATGGAGCCCATGCGCATTCTTTAGCGTCAGGACTTGACCCTCAAGGGTCATACCATCAACTAGGTAAGGGTCCTATGGGACCCAAATGATGAGACCTCAGCGACTTGGGAGGATGCAGCGAAGATGAGAGAGCTCCATTCTTGTCTGTTTTAGGCTTCTAGGAGTAAGCCTAGTTTTGGGAGGGAGAATGTAGTACCCCTCCTCATTTGAACTTATTAGACTCATATTTTACTATTGTTTACTTTCAGTGGATACGTTACCATTATATGTTATTCAGAATTATATGACATTATTTCATGTTTTATCTGGATATGAGATGCATGATTTATTTGTAGTATTTCAGTACTGGTGATTGTGGTATTTTATGGATTATTGTTATGTACTGACACTTTACTTTATCTATGCAATGTTTAATTATATGTTGTGTGTCTGCGAGTGTATTAGATGCAAGGGGATGATTTTCCTTCACTCACTCCGGTGAGACAAGGAATGTTGTGATTCTCCTTCATCGATGTGTGTTCCGTGTATTCTATATTTGTATATATGCATATGTGGTTCGATGATGTAGGTCATTACAGGTACAAGTACTGGGTAGGTACGGGGTATCATCTCCACCTGGCTCCACAAGTCTGAGTGTGCCTTACTTGTCTGATGCAAGTGGAGGAGATAGTGGTTGACCCTAATTGTACCTCAGTTACACTCTTGTGAGTGTTGTTAGTCGGTCCTCCCTTTTGGTTTTGTTCGGCCGTCGAGTCAGTTTGCTTGACTTTTTCATAATCTTTGTTTGGGTCTTCTTAGTTTGTGTGCCCTAGTAGATTTGTTGGTGTAAATAAATATTCATTTTGGATATTATTACACTTACTTAAGTTAACTTAGGTTAATGCATCTCTTCGTATTTTGGATTTGAGACACTTAGGGAAGTGTGCACATAGGGATAGAGCTTGTAAGAGAAATTCCACCTTTTGTGGTCTTATTTTGCTGTTACACTCCACATTCGGTGGGTCATCCACCTCTTGTGGAATATTATATTATTTCTCCTACCTACCCTTAGTATTTCTTACCTACCCTTGTTTCTCATTGAGCCACATGTCATATTTGTGTGCTCATACATCCATATGGCCTTGCCTATATAAGTAGGCCTATATTCATTGTATTGGTTAATCCAGTTGATCATTTTGCATATTGATGAGAATACACTTTGTTCTTGTCATTCTATTGTCTCTTTTATGCTTTTCATTGTGCCCTTGATCTTGGCAAAATCCTACATGGTATCAGAGCTATTGGGGCTTCATTGATTGGTTTTTGGAGACATTGTGGAAGGCTTCTATTTTTAGATTTGGGGATCTTCATTTTTGGGGGGCATCATACAGTGATTTAGACATCACCGTTGAATCCGGGAGGCCGTTTCCATAAATTTCGACTATAAAGTCGACCTATTTTGGTGAGAAAATTTTTTTCCCCATTTTGGCTATTATCGTACAGATTTCGAAATTTTTTTATTTATTTTTCGAAAAAAAATTTCATATTTTCTGAAAAAATTTCGAAAAATCAAAAAAAAAAAATTTAAAAAAAGGGTTTTTTGCTATGTTTGGGGGTCCACAGACCCCCCCGTACCCACAGTGCGTGTGCCGCAGGTTGCAGGGTCGTAGTCTATCGTCTGCAGGTCGTACCTATGCTATCGCAGGTCCACGTCACTCGTGCCGCCACCGGTCTCTACCGCCGCTGCCCACGCCGGTTCCCACCAGTCCCCGCTCACCACCGCCGGCCACCTTGCTCCCACCATCGGCTTCCCTCGACTCTCGGCCGCCAGTCTCCGGCCCTCCGGCGCCTCGGCTCCCGGCCGCCGAAAACCTCCGACGACACCTTCTCTCCGCCGGTGACCACCAAAACTGACGGCCCCGCATCCACCACGTGGCAGGCGGCCACTGGCCCGCAGGCAAAACCTTACATCTGCACAGTGCCATGTCAGATTCGTACGCCCTGTCAGCGGATCTGCATAGTCACCTGCCCAATCAGCAGTCCGTACAGTATGGACGCCTAGTCAGCAGGGAGGTGAAATTTTCATGACAGTCATATGGCCATCAAATTTAACATAGTGAATTGCTGACATTAGCACCACATCAGCATTTTTTGAAAAAAATTTGACCCCTCCATTGGGCTTTTCAGTTTTGCAGTCCAACTTTGAAAGGTCATATCTTGCTCATTTTTGCTCCTTTTTTGGTGCAATTTTTTTTGAAATGGGCTAAAATTTCATGATCTTCATAGTGGTGTGGTTATTTTCTGATTTTGGTGCATAGGTTTTTCGGAATTTTTGGATTCTCTCAGTTGTACCTATCCAATCCTCAATTCTACAACTTCAAAGGCCTCGTTTGAGCTCATACGACCTCCTTTTTAGGTGCCATTTTTTTTAAAGTGCTTATTTTTTTGTCTAATTTCATAATCTATGATCAGATTTCAAATATTTTAAGTGGAAATTGTACTTTCAGATATTGGTCTTATTTGGCCTATTAGGTACTTGTAAATTGCTTGGATCTTAGTTAGATCTCTTGCATTTTCAGTTTGAGTCTCTTTTGGCCTTATTGAGGCAATTGTAAATTGTAAATCAGAAGTCCACTTTGCCATTTTTTGCAAGTGGCCCATTGTATACGCACTACTTATCAAGTGCCAAATCATCACTTTTGGGGGGGTGTCTTGTGTGATTGTGCCTCTCTTTGTGCTCTTTCCATTTTTTGTTGCAATGAGTCCTAATAAATTTCCACCTTTAACTCCACATAATTATGCATCATGGAAAATTAAAGTATGGAGTAAACTAATGGAAAAGGGTCTCACACATTACATAGATGGAACAATAACAGCACCACCTGATCCTAAGGCTGATCCAAATGCTCAATTAGAATGGCTCACAAAGAATTGCATGGCTCTTGGAACCTTACGCATGTATGTATCAGATGACCTCATTTTTCACATTGAGAAGTGTAAAACAATCGAAGAGGCTTGGGATATGTTTCAGAAATTGTATGGACAAGTTGATGAAATCAAAGGCTATCATATTGACAATGAGCTCACCAACTTGGATCCCAAGAGTTTTTATACAATCCAAGATTATGTCACCAAAGCAAATGAGCTAAGAGCAAAGATTAAGGATTGTGGAATTAACAAAAAGGATGCTCAGTTGATATTCAACTTGTTGGACAAGCTTGCACTAGAATATGCAGCATTTGTATCTAGCTTCCAAACTCATCGTTTGATAGTGGGGAGTTCTTATGTTATTCCTTAATTTGATGCTTTCACAGAAATGTTGATATTGGAACAATCTAAGTTGTTGAACACGGGGTTTCTCAAGTCTTCAAAGTCCACGGCTTTGGTGGCTAGTCAAGGGAATCAAGGAAGTCAAGGCAAAGATTCCAACAACAAGAAGAAGCAATCCAAGTCTAAGCCACACCAGGAAAAAGGACAATCATCCTCTCCATCACAAGGCGATTTTTCATCCTCTTCCAAGAAGGGGACACCACCTAAGAAGGATAAACCAACTTGTGCATATTGCAAGAAGTATGGTCATGATGAGCATCGATACCACGCAAAGCAAGTTGATGAGTTAACCAATCTTCTTAAGAAAAACAACATCAACTTGCCATCCACCTACACAAAGAAGGATTCATCTCCTTCCTCTTCCTCATAGTCTAAGGGAAAAGGGAAAGCATTTGTGGCTACAACAGGTTCTTCACAACAATGGATACTTGACTCGGGTGCCTCATATCACATGGGTTCTACAAAGGAGCAGTTTTATTCATTGGAGCCATCTAAGGTACCTCACATTTACATAGGTGATGATACACAAGTAGAGGTTGAAGGGAAAGGTTCAGTTGACATGGATGATGGAACATTTGAGAATGTTCTCTATGTTCCTAACTTGTCTACCAAACTTCTCTCCATCTACCAAATCACTCACTATGGGAATGGGAAAAAGGTTGAGTTTACACAAGATTCAGTTGTGGTAAAGGAACTTGATGATGATGCCTTGGTAGCAGTGGGACAAGTCAATGACAACTCAAGGCTTTATTCATTCTCCCACTTTGTGCCAAGTTCACCTTCTAAGGCCTTGCTTACTCATTCAAATTCAGAAAGTAAGCTATGGCATGAGCGGTTTGGTCACCTCAACTACTGCTATCTTCAGCAACTAAGCACTAAAGACATGGTCACAGGTCTACCTCGAATCAGTTTTTCAGAGGGTGTATGTTCAAGTTGTTCCATGGGCAAGCATCCTGAAGAGAAGTTTGATAAAGGAAAAGCTTGGAGAGCTTTGGAAGTTCTTCAACTTGTTCACAGCGATGTAGCAGGTCCATTTCCAACACCTTCATTTAGTAAGGCCCGCTATGTTCTCACCTTAATTGATGACTACTCCCGCTTCACTTGGGTCTACTTTCTCATTCATAAGAGTGAAGTATTTGATAGATTTCAAGACTTCAAGACTCGTGTGGAGAAGCAATCAGGGAAAGTGGTCAAGATTCTTCACACAGATAATGGAAGGGAATATGTGAACAAAAGACTTGAGGATTTTTGTACATTTGAGGGGATTGATCTTCAGCATTCTATAGCATACACTCCACAACAGAATGGGGTTGCAGAACGCAAGAATAGAACTCTCAAAGAAATGGCTAGCTGTATGATACATGCACGTTCTCTTGATCCCACTTTTTGGGCAGAGGCTATCAGTTGTGTCACACACATCCAGAATCGGGTTCCTCACAAAGCTTTGCAAGGTATTACTCCTTTTGAGGCTTGGGCTGGTAGGAAACCGATTGTGAGACATTTCAGAGTCTTTGGGTGTCTAGCATGGGCTCGCATACCTCCATAGAAACGCAAGGCATTGGAACCTTAGAGTTGGCCTTGCATATTTGTTGGATATCCTAAGGGTGTTAAGGCATATAGATTGATGGATCCAGAGACACATGAGGTGTTCATTGAGAGGAGTGTTCACTTTGAGGAAAGATCTCCTAGCTTAGCCTCTCTACCTCCTCCACCTTCCTCCATTGTGGATAGTAATGTTAGTGATTCAGATGATGAGACTCCCTCAACTCCGACTCGCAGGGTTACACCTCCGCAGGGTCCACTTGCAGTTGAGGAGCCTCATTCTCCACCTCCACCTAGACCTCATTGGGCTTGACAGACAATTGAGTCTGTGGGTTCTCTTGTTGGGGATCCTTCAGATACATAGAGAACTTGATCACAACATCAGGATCTACCACATGCATTCATTGCTACCGCTTCTGATCCATAGACATTTAGGGAAGCATCTGGGGTTCCTGAGTGGGACCAAGCTATGGAGGAAGAGTATAGTTCCTTGATGAGGAACAACACATGGGATTTAGTCCATCTCCCTAAGGGGAGACAAATGGTTCAATGTAAGTGGATCTATCAAACCAAGTTTGCAGTGGATGGTAGTGTGGATAAGTATAAGACTCGGCTTGTTGCGAAAGGTTTCTCGCAGGTTGCAGGTGTTGACTATACTGAGACCTTTGCACCCATAGCCAAGATGAACTCCATTCATTTGACACTTGTTATTGCTGCAGCTCATGGTTGGGTTGTACATCAGATGGATGTGAAGAGTTCTTTTCTTCATGGTGATCTTGATGAGGAGATTTATATGGAGCAGCCACAGGGTTTCATCCAGGATACTTCCTTGGTTTACAGACTAAGGAAATCTCTCTATGGCCTTAAGCAGGCCCCCAGGGCTCGGTACACCAAGATGGATTCCTTTCTTCTCTCTGCAGGGTTCACCAGGTGTCATTCTGATCTGAATGTCTACATTTTGCGACAGGATGACTCTCACTTGATACTTGTGCTCTATGTTGATGACTTGATCATTATAGGGAGTACTTCATCCATCATTAGCAGGGTCAAATCTGCTTTGCATGATAGATTTGCTATGACTGACTTGGGTCTTTTGCACTACTTTCTCAAGATAGAGATTTCATAGTCACCTTTCGGGATTACACTATCGCAGCCCAAGTATGCTCTTGATCTACTTGCACGCTTTCATATGGCTGATTGTAAGCCTGCCCTGACTCCCTTTCTTTCAGGAGTCAAGCTTGAGGCTCAGTGTTCTTCTCCACCAGTTGATGCCACTTTGTATTGTCAGCTTGTGGGTAGTCTCATCTACTTGACTCATACACACCCTGATATTTCATTTGCAGTTGGCATGGTTTCTCGCTTCATGCAGGAACCACATGAGCTTCATTGGAAAGCCGCCAAATGCATCCTTCATTACATCTAGGGTATACATCACTATGGGATTCACTATGCAGCAGGCATAGGACTTCGCTTGGTTGGTTACATAGACTCTGATTGGGCTGGCGATCTAGTTGATCGTAAGTCTACTTCTAGTTACAGTTTTCACCTTGGTTCGGGCCCCATTTGTTGGTAGAGCAAGAAGCAACATGCTATTACTCTCTCTTCGACTGAGGCTAAGTATCGAGGCGCTGTTAACGCAGCGACTGAGACCATTTGGCTCCAACAGATTCTCACCGAGTTTGGATTCACCACTCCACGGTCGACAATTCTACATTGTGACAATTAGAGTGCTATTGCGATCTTGAAGAACCCGGTCCAGCACCAGCAGACCAAACACATCGAGATCCATATGCACTATATCTGAGAGCTCATCCAGGAGCAGGTCATTGATTTGTAATATTGTCCTACAGTAGAGTAGGTTGCTGACATATTCACCAAACCTTTCACCGAGAGTAAGTTCCAATAGTTGCGAGCTCTCTTGGGGGTGCGGGATGTGTCATTAGGGGGGGTCAGCTAACTTCTCCTTCCTCTCTTATGGGGGGGACTTTTTCTTCTTTGAGGTTTTGTCCTTCTTCTTTGAGAGTCTTTTGTACATTCATCTCTCTTTTGGGGGGGAGTTTTTTTTCCCACTGGGTTTTCTGCCTTTCTCTGTTTGTGAGAGATTGCATTGCATAGTTTTTCTTGCATTTGCATTTGTACATGGGTACCTAACATGGCCTCATAACCAGGACCCATCTTGCATTGCTTAGTTGCATTGTTGACTTGAGTCTTCATTCCCCTAAGTTGCACTTAAGGGGGGGTGTTGGTGTAAATAAATATTCATTTTGGATATTATTACACTTACTTAAGTTAACTTAGGTTAATGCATCTCTTCGTAGTTTGGATTTGAGACACTTAGGGAAGTGTGCACATAGGGATAGAGCTTGTAAGAGAAATTCCACCTTTTGTGGTCTTATTTTGCTGTTACACTCCACATTCGGTGGGTCATCCACCTCTTGTGGAATATTATATTATTTCTCCTACCTACCCTTAGTATTTCTTACCTACCCTTGTTTCTCATTGAGCCACATGTCATATTTGTGTGCTCATACATCCATATGGCCTTGCCTATATAAGCAGGCCTATATTCATTGTATTGGTTAATCCAGTTGATCATTTTGCATATTGATGAGAATACACTTTGTTCTTGTCATTCTATTGTCTCTTTTATGCTTTTCATTGTGCCCTTGATCTTGGCAAAATCCTACAAGATTAAATTAAATAATTGAGTTTATGGCGTCACTTTATAGTTAGCATATTTAATTTATGAATTATAATGCTTTAGTGATTATGAATTTAATTAATTAAGTGAAGTGATTAAATTTAGTTGCAAATTGCATTATATTAGAAATATAATTTTATTTAAATTTAGTAGAAAATAAATTAGTTGCATTTATTATTCTCTAGATTTTAAAAATAAAATTCGCTTCCTTTATTAGTTTGTAAATTTCATGATTGTAGAAATATAATTTTATTTAAACCTTAGTGGGAAAATAAATAAAATAAAATACATTTGTTGTTCTCTAGATTTTGAAAATAAATTGGAAATAAATAAAATCAAGTAGATTTATTTTCCTTAGTTATTTTTTTTAGAAAGTTAATTAAAGGGGAATGAGAAAAGAAGAAAAAAATGGAAAGTAATGATTTTTGGGAAATTGCATTTTCATTTACTTTTTGTGGGAATTAGGAAATAAAATAAAATCTTTTAGTTTTTAAAATGGAATATTATATTTTGGGAAAAGGAAAAATATTTTCAACCTAGAAAGGTTTAGGTTAAACATATTTTTCAAAAAAAAAAAAAAAGGATTTTTGGGAGTTCACGGGGAGGCAAGGGTCTGTGGGAAGATATTTTAAATTTTCTTGGATGCATGTTGGAGAAGTAAGTATTGGGGTGGATATCTGATTGCAAGAGCTCTTCCTCAAGATCTCCAAGAAAGCTTTCCAAGGTTGGATAGCTTCTACCTGGTTATTTATTTATTTTTATTAGCTCAAGTATTTCTCCTTTCTTTGTAGTTTCTGGTGTGTATTGCACAAGAAAAATATGTCTGGTTGTGTCTTGATTTTTGTTTATATGTAAATGTTTTATTATTTCCTTTCTGTATTATTTAGCTTGATATTGTGAAATTATAGGGGGTTATCCTGGCAAAATTTTGCCAAATTTACCCTCCTTTGTTCCATATAATTTTCTCTGTGTGCTATGTGATTCTTCTTCCTAGTTGTGGAAAGAAAAATAAAATAGGGGATTTAGAAATCTGGGTTAAAATTTATTTCTCATGTTTTGTGTAACAATATTTTCCCTTCAAAAGAAATTTGGGTTTTTATCAATCTCATTTATGTCTTAGAGTTTTGAGTCTTTTGGCAAGATTTAATTTACCAATAAATGTTATATCTGGACTATGGTGTTAGGGAAGAAACTTAAGTAAATTTTATAAAAAAAAATATAATTATGTTCTTGCTGTGATTTGTTTATACTCTGTTGTCTTAGAGTGGGAAGTGGAGTTTTTTTGTTTATATAACCTTTGAAAAAAATTAAATTAAAAAAAAACATATGCCTAAAACTTTACCTTGGCCCCCATGTGTGCAGCACTACGTCTGTAGGAATTTTCACGGATTTATAAATTTTATTATTAAAATTTAATATATATATATATATATAAATGTGTATGTATATATATATACATATACATATACATATACATATACATATACATATACATATACATATACATATACATATACAGATACATACACATACACATACATATACATATACATATACATATACATATACATATATATATATATATATATATATATATATATATATCTTTTTCTTTTATCGATAATGATGTATTTTCTATTGTTTTGGTATATCTGTATTTGCAAAGTATATAATATTTTTTACTGTTTTTAGAAAAAGATTGCCTGTTATGGATCTTTAGTATAAATGGTAGTTTTGGTAAAAGCATATTTATGTTGTAGATCTGGTTTTCACTTGTTGTCATGTCGTAAAGGTTGGTTATACCCCTTGGTTAGGTGTTGTTGTATAAACCTATTGATGTGAGCCATTGTTTGTTTTATTCTAAATGGTCAATCTTGGGTTTATGATTGGTGTTTCCTTTACCTGTAGTTGTCAAGCTTATATATGGCTATCAATTTTGCCATAGAGTTCTCGTAGAGAGATAATTCTTGTCACTATCCTATGAGAGAGAGTGGCTTTCAAGTGGGGGCAACGCCCAAAGAGGATGGCAGGATAACCCCTCGAAAGTCAGTTAAGAAGTGATAACCTAATAGTTGATTAGGGGGTGGGTAGTTGAAATATTTAATTGAGATAATGTGCCTAGCACATGGTTGAGCGCTTGTATAGGCTTAGGTTGTGGTGAGAAGGCCTAGAATGGCAAACCTACCACCTTGTCCTCACAAAGGGATTGGTAGGGTCTGCATGATGCTTAGATGGAGCCAGGGGTTTGGGAGAGGTTACCAGGATAACCAAGGATGGGGGTTGGGACCTATGGAGGCCTACCTAGGGTAACCACCTTAGGCCATTTGATGATACTCTCTCCTTATGGTCACTAGTGTTTGTGAGTTGATTCACATGGGCTTTGCGGAGTCATGTTATACTGTTGTAATTGTCTTGTTCTGCTTGCTAGAGGGTCTTCTGCTATCTCCCAGCATGGTGGGGTGGTTTCACTTTGGGATCACATGGTCGGGTAGTAGTGCCACTTCCCATCGGATATCTGTGTTCATACCTTCATGTGAGGATCAGCTTCACTGGTGTTTCTTGGTTTGTGACTCTTATATCAGCTATTGTTTGAGATTATTGTATATTTGAGACCATGTGGCCATTTTATCAGTAAACTATGTAATCCTTGGCATTGTAACCTATGTATTCATTTGTATTTTTAGAAGCCATGTAATTATTTAATATTGTAATCTTAATTCAATGGAATGTATGTTATTTCAGTTATCTTTCTTCTTATGTGTAAATGAATCATTGAAATAAATATATTCTAACACTTTAAATCTTTCAATTTGGAATCCGGTTTTATAAGAATGGTTTAATTAATTGCAATTGAATTTCCTAATTAGATGGATAATTGGATTAACCTTTTGGAGTTGTTTTATTTCGAAGTAATATTCATTGGTTACCCTTTAGGATATCATGTGTTAGACTTATACTGTTTTAATAAATGTGCAATGTTATAATTAAAAAACTTAACCTTTAAAAAAAAAAAATTATTTCACCTTTTTGTTGCCTAGATGTGTTATTTCCCTATAGGGTTCCTCGCAGGGCATTACATTTGGTATCAGAGAAAAGTTTCAACACTGGGTACTCTGGGTTTATAGTGAGCCCATTCAGCTTGACCATTTTTCTTAGGTCTTAATGTTTGTGTTTCCCTTGTTTTATCCTTGCCGTAGATCTAAACTGTTTTCTATTTTGTAGTGTTAAGTCATGGCTAGGAAAGCCAAGGGAGGAGGCCATACAAGTGGTCATAATAGAGATAGAGGTGGAGGACAGGGCCATGGTTCTAACCATCAAAGTCCTTCACCACCACCCACTCATGTGAGTGTCGAGCTGGAATAGTTTGTTTGTCAGGATTCACATCATGCAGGAGAGAAGGTTCCTGAAAGCGAAGAGCCGAGACAGATGTTTCAGGAGGTTCTGGCTAGGTTAGGCCCCAAGCTTGAGGTTGATCAGCCTATTCATGCTCGGGTTGAGGAGTTGCATTAGTAGGTTCCCAAGGAGAGAGAGAGAGAGATCACCCAAGAGGAGGGAGATCCCAGTTGACTGAGATCCAACTTCCTTGGGTCACGTGAAGGACTTGATGAGGTCCAACCCTCCCTTCTTTGATGGTAAGGGTACTGGTCTCAAGGTAGAGACATGGCTTATCAGTTTGGATCAGTATTTTTCTATGTTCCCATACAGTAGCAACACCAAGGCGAGATGTGTTATTATGCATCTCAATAGTTTTGCTTCGATCTAGTGGAGATTAGAGGAGGAGAAGATCAGTGTATGCATTAACACCATATCATGGGAGATATTTCTGCAGAGATTCAGGCCATGATTTCTCTCACCCCAGTGGAGGCAGACTCGGGCAGATGAGTTATACGCTTTGCATTAGTATGGTATGTCAGTAGACTAGTTTGAGCACGGGGTCTATGAGCTTAAACAGTAGACCGGGATTGCAAATGATGAGGCAATGCTTGTTCAGCACTTCTTAAGGGGTATAAATGACCGCATTAGTGGAGTGAGAGTGTTTGAGCCTGCTTCAGTTGAGTTTGTCATGGCAAAAGCCAGGTTGGTAGAGTAGAACCTTAGTCGTGCATATGGTGGTTAGTTAGGAGTGCAGATTGGTAGTGCACCTTTCAGTGGGCCCAGAGTTTGTGGGAACAAGTCCCATCCATCTAAACCATTTAGGAATCCTTAGGTACCTACTAAGGGTGGACAGTAGAAACAACATCAGATGTCGAGACCAAAATAGTTCCAGGGCTAGCAAGGTGGCAATTCTCAATATAGGAAGAACACGAACTGGCAGAGGAGTAGACAGGGTCCTTCAGGGTAGTCCTCACAGAGTGCATCTCACACCCCTAATAGGGGAATCTTCCAGCAATCCAGTGGGCCGATGAGAATTAGAGGACCAGGTAAGGGAGCTTGCTTCTCTTGTGGGTAGTTTGGTCACATAGTCACGCAGTGCCCTCAGTGTTCTCACCAGATTGGTAGTCAGAGGCCAGCAGCATCAGAGCCTATAGTAGAGGATGTAGGTAGATCCCATAAAGTGTTTGTAGCAGTTGATGACCACCAGGCTGATCATCAGAGTATAGTTATTGAGGTAGTAGGTGTGTTGTGTAGAATTCCTATCTCTATACTTTTTGATTCTCGTGCTTCAGATTCTTTCATTTCTTCATCCATTGTGGTGCAGTGCGGACTCACATTTGCTAATTACGCAAATAGGTGGCAAGTAGAGTTTGCTATAGGTATGCATGTTTCTATAGATGCCTTTATTCCCAGTTGTGAGTTGGACCTTAGAACCGTAGTTACCTTAGTTGACCTTCGGGTCATTCCTTTGGATTCTTATGGAGTTGTGCTGGGGATGGATTGGCTTTCATCTCATAGTGCTCGTGTAGACTGCCGCAAGAAGACAGTGGAGCGTTTGGATGACCTAGGTAGGGAAGTGGAGGTTGTTGGAGTTCAGAGACCAATATCCCTATGTATGATTTCCACTATGCAACTTAAGTGGTGCATGCATAAGGGGTGTTAGATTTTTGCAGTTACTCTTGAGGATGTGGATGAAAAAGAGAGTTGAGAAATCACTCTTGATGGTCACCCTATTCTTCGAGAGTATGCTGATGTGTTTCCATTGGATATTCCTAGTATGCCTCCAAAGAAAGACATAGACTTTCGCATTAACTTGGTTCTTGGTGCAGAACCTATTTCGAGAGCTCCATATTGGATAACTACTCAGAAGTTGAGTGAGTTGAAGTTGCAGATAGAAGAATTGTTGGCCAAGGGATTCATTCATCCTAGTGTTTCTCCTTGGGGTGTGCCTATTATCTTCATTAAGAAGAAGGATGGTTCTCTTCGATTATGCATTGATTACCGATAGCTGAATAAGGTAACCATCTAGAATCGATATCCTTTGACTCCTATAGATGATCTTTTCAATCAGGTAAAGGGAGCCAAGGTGTTCTCTAAGATTGACCTGAAATCTAGGTACCATGAGTTGGGCATTTAGGATGCAGATATTCATAAGATAGCGTTTCATACTCGTTATGGACACTTTGAGTTCACAATGATGCCATTTGGGTTGACAAACATGCCTTCAGTTTTCATGAGCCTCATGAATGGGGTTTTTTGTACCTACCTTGATCATTTTTTCCTTGTGTTCTTGGATGACATTTTGATTTATTCTAGATCTGTGGAAGATCATGTGGGTCACTTGCATAAGGTATTATAGTGCTTGAGAGGAAATCATCTTTATCCAACTTGGCGAAGTGTGACTTCTTCCAGTCATAGGTGAACTATCTTGGTCATGTGGTTTTGGGAGAAGGTGTATCCATGGATCCCTCAAAGATCCAAGCCATTTCTAATTGGCCAGTATCGACCAATGTTTCAGAAGTTCAGAGTTTTATGGGTTTGGCTAGATATTACCGTCACTTTGTTCAGGGCTTTTTTGGGATAGGGCACCTGATCACTTCTCTATAGAGGAAAGGGAAGAAGTTTATTTGATCAGAGGAGTGTGAGTCAGCTTTTCGTACCTTGAAGGAACTCCTTGTCAGTGCTCCAATTTTGGCAGTTCCTAATACATCTAGAGATTTTATGGTATACATCGATGCCTCTTTAGAAGGTCTAGGTGCAATGCTTATGCAAGATGGACATGTGGTTTCTTTTGAGTCTTACAAACTTAAGAACCATGAGTTGAACTATCCAGTTCATGATTTGGAGTTGGTAGCTATAGTGCATGCTTTGGTTAGATGGTGACATTTCATGTTAGGGCATTGGTTTGAGCTACATAGTGATCACCGCAGTTTGTAGTATATCTTCACGCAGCCAAACTTGAATGCTCGATAGTGGAGATGGATGGAATTCCTCTGCGAGTATGATTTTGAGGTTCATTATATTCAAGGGAAAGAGAACGTGGTGGCAAATGCTTTGAGTCATAGACAGCATGAAGTTTCAGCATTGTCCCTTGGAGTAGACTTGAGAGGGAGATTTCTTGGAGTTCTTCATCAGGATTCTTGGTATCAGGATGTTAGAGCCGTGATAGAGTCCAGAAGGCCTTTAGAGGGTAGATTTTCCAGATATAACCTTGAGGTAAATGGACTTCTTCATCACCTTGGATGGATCTATGTACCTCCTTTAGAGGGTCTTCATGTTTTGATCATGACTGAGGCCCATTGTGCACCTTATTCGACACATCTAGGTGTCAAGAAGATGCAGGAAAATCTTAGATAGATTTATCATTGGGCTAGTATGAAACATGGCATTGTTGATTTTGTGTCAAAGTGTTTAGAGTGTCAGTGGGTGAAGGTGGAGCATCAGCACTCGATAGGGATTTTACAACCTAATTTGGTACCAAATTTGAAATGGGATATCATTTCCATGGATTTTATTATTGGGTTGCCTATCTCTTTACATCGTCATGATGCCATCATGGTCATTGTCGACAGATTGACAAAGGTTTCTCACTTTATTCCTATTTGAGCTTCTTATATAGCATGAGTGGTGGCACAAGTCTTCTTGGAAGATGTGGTAAGATTGCATGGGATTCTAAGGTGGATTATCTTTGATAGAGATCATGCCTTTACCTCAGCATTGTGGACCTCACTTTAGCATGCTTTGGGGACTCAATGTAACTTTAGTTCAGCGTATCATCAAGAGATAGATGGTCAGACCGAGCAAGTGAATTAGCTTTTGGAGGACATTCTTCGCATGTATGTTATGGACCAGCAGTCGCAATGGGAGGATTATATTTATCTAGTGGAGATTGCTTATAACAATGGATATCATAGCTCCATAGGTATGTCCCCCTTTCAGGAATTTTATGGTCATCCTTGCCACACTCCTTTGAGTTGGGATTGGCTAGAGGATCGGTTGTGTATAGGACTAGATATTCCTTGAGAAATGGAGCAGCAAGTTGAGCGGATTCATGAGCATTTGGTAGCTGCACAAGATAGGTAGAAGAAGTATGCAGATGCTCATAGGATAGATCATCAATTTTCTATTGGTGACCATGTGCTCTTGAGAGTGCATCAGTGGTTGAGTCTGATCCATTATGGAAAGGTTTCTAAGTTGGCGCCTTGGTTTTTTGGCCTTTTTGAGATCCTTGAGAGGATAGGACTTGTTGCCTAGCATCTTTCCTTGCCACCGAGTCTATCCCACATCCACAATGTCTTTCATGTTTCAGTTCTTTGACCTTATCATCCTGATGTGACACATATTCTTGATTGGAACTCTTTGCAGGTTGAGGATGGGCATCTTTCCATGGAGCCCGTGTGTATTCTTTAGCATCGGGACTTGACCCTCAGGGGTTGTACCATCAACCAGGTAAGGGTCCTATGGGACCAAAATGATGAGACCTCGGTGACTTGGGAGGAGAGAGCTCCATTCTTATATGTTTTAGGCTTCCAGGAGTAAGCCTAGTTTTGGGGGGGAGAATGTAGTATCAAGTCTTGTCTTTTATCGTTTGGTTTAGAGAGGATACTCATATGATTTTCTGCTCTAAATATTTTATTCTATGTTTTTTCATTTGATTCTATGGGAATACGCAAATGGGAAGGTATAAATTGTCGTACGAATTTGTTTTTTATTGTACAATATACTTTTTAGGGTTTTTTGTAATGAAATTTGGTTTTTACTAATGTTGAGGCTAACCCTGGTCTATCTTCTATCTACGTGAGATTTTTCATAGCATAACTGGTTTTTAGTAGAATGTTTGTCAAAGAATACATCAGTCGAACATACGCCTATCAAAGAATCAAAAGCAAAATGACTACAAATGCATTGTTCTTGTAGCTTGCCTAAAAAGAATCAACCAAACATCGCGTATTCTTTAAAGTTCATTTTTTTTAGGCACTTGAATTGTTATTTGGTTAATGAACAAATCTATCTTTTGTTCTTGAAGAAAAGTTTGAGAGGTAGGAGAGTATGCTCTTGTCTTTTATAGACAATCAGAAATATAGACCCTCGAATCTTTTTCTAAGTTTTGAGATTTGTGTACCTTTAGCGGGTCTGCAATAGTGGGAAAAAATAATCACCCTATGAGAATGACCCAGGTGAGTATAGCTGGACAGGAGAATTCCAACTCACTCTAATAAATAGGCATTTAGTGAACAAATTTTCAGAGGACAAGATTATTTGAGTTTTCTCTTTGAGATCTCTCATAGCGAGCATTTTGTAGGGCCTCGTGGTCTCAATCACGTTTATGTGACTAAAGCTTGTTTCAGTACCTTGTTGAGATATAGGCCTCAATCATGCTTACATGACTTCAAGGGGTAATTTTGAATGGAATTCCTTACTAAGAAATATAAGATAGAGGCTACCTGATTCACCTCTGAAAGGGGGATAATCTTTGTGTAAGAGAGAGTAACTCTCCCAAGACACTTGTCATATCATGCCCCCATTAGCATTTGGAGTCAACTACGTTGAGATTCCATTGCATGAGACTTAGTGGTCGTATTCTAATTAGTTATTGGGTGTGTACCTAAGTCTGCAAGCAAAGGTTTTCTTATCTAAGCCAACTTCCATAGGGTTAGCGTGTTGTGCTTGAAAGTCATTATACATCTTGTGTGTTTACTGTGTTTTCATCCCTGAAATGGAAAATGAAATACTAAAACCAGAGAAAACAAATCAACAATATCAACAACTCAGTGATCAAAACTCTGTCTGTGTCCAAAAATTGGTCTCTGTCAGTCATCAAAAACTAGTCTCTGTCAGTCGTCAAAACTCTATGTCAGAATCTCATCTTTTTCTAGTCTTCTGTCATACAAGTCTAGTGAATTATCATCTTTCCATATACCTATTGTCATATGAGTCTCAATTGGTCATGTCAGTTTGTCATCTGGTCCTATAATAATTGTCGTCCGAGTATACAAAATTGCCATTTTGTTACTATAAAATTGTCGTCTGGCCTTTAGCATATTGTCATATGAATAATCATCATACTCGTTAGATTTTCATATGGATTTTATTAAAGTATCGTGTGATTTTAGGTAGTAACTCGTACAAGAAACTATCTGTATCGTCTGGGAACTATTAAATTTTCATCTAGGTCATAAAAATCTATCGTACGAATTCCTGATTTTTTTAGTCCAGAAACTTATCTATCTACACACTTTTACAAAACTGTCATACTTGTCTAATCAATCTAATTGTCTAATCAGGCTACAGTGAGCATAAATCTGGTCATCATATTTATGAGCATAAGCAAAATTGATAGTGTACCCATGTCGTTGTGTTGCACGATTTTGTCGATCATCTTTCAGCTAGTTTAATCAACCACTTATCAAACTTAAGTTACTTTGATCATGTCTTATACACAATAGATCATTCCTGAAACCAGACTGAGTCTCAGTCACTTCTCTCAAATCAAACTAAGTTACTTACATCACATCTTATATAGGATAGATCGTTCCTGAAACCAGACTAAGTCTTAGTCATTTCTCTCAAATCACTGTGTCAAACGAACAACTAGCTTTAGTTTGATCTTGACTTTTGCATCGCATCTAGCTCTCGGTCCAGTCGGTTGTAAATGTCTATTCAAACTAGAAGCTCTTCTAAAAATTTTGAAAATAGTAAGAATCCCATGGCTACCTTGGCCCAACAAATTCAAGATCTCAAGAGAGAAATATATGACATCCAAGCTCAACAAAAATATTCAATGACCCCTCTTGAGATAAAAATTCATGATACTAAGAACACTAGACTTCAAGAAATGCTAAAACAATTACATAAGGTGGAACAAAAATTAATTGAAAATAAAAAGACAAATCTCATACAAGATCACAAGACACCTTCACCAAGAGAAAAATGCATCTATCTCCTAGATAGATAGTTTACACCTTTGGGGCAATCTATTGAGTCAGCTTTGGAAGAGCTTCTTAAGCACAATCTTATCATATTGCCTAAAAATACCATATGGGGATGTGAAATTTTGAGTAATTATTGTGCATATCATAGGCATAACAAACATAAGACTTCAATGTGCATGGAATTAAAACATAAAATTCAAGACCTCCTTGATGATGGTGTTATTGAAATTGAAGATTCTAAAAATTCACCTAAGGAGAAACTAGATGTCATTACCAAGCATGATCAAAATTATGAACCTATGTCTAGCAATGGCCCACATGTAGCCTCTATCTCTTCCATGATGCTTCCATCTCCTAAGACTTCTCAACAACAATCCATATCATACCCCTCAAATAATGAACCTAATGATGAAACTTTTCATGTTGACCCTCAAGGGCTATCTCAAGGGCCATCCCATACAATAGTTGAAAAAGATCCTATCTCCCTAGAATCCATTGAGGATATCATTATACCTTTCCATTTCTTCCAATATGATCCCCTTCCATCTCAAGAGAAAATAATTCTTCCTAAGCATGATCATCATGCGTCTTCCACCTTTTCAAACGATCCTATTCAAAATAAGTAGTCAAACACCCTTCCTACTCTATCCAATGGTCCTCTTCCACGTCAAGATCAAATTATACATTCATATCCTTGTCATAATCCTCCATGTTCACCTCAAGGATCCATCATGCCTACAAATCCTTCTCATGATCCTACAAGTCAAAAAATTTATAAAGGCAAAGGGGTAGACCTTCACAAGCAAGAACCCCTCCATGTTAAAGAAACTATTAAGAGTCATGGCCTCGGTGACATTCCTCAAAATGTTGGTACCCTTACTAAACCAAAATCCAAGTACATGCCTTCCTCTTCATCTCTTCCATCTATTTTAGAACCCTATATCCCTCCATCCCTTGTGCGGGATCAATAAAGGTATACATCTTTGTGTACCTTCCATCCATCTAGAAGGACACAAAGGCTCATTGAGAAAAATAAAGAAAAATTAAAAGCTATATGGCTTCCTAAGGCACCTATAGAAGAAATGAATTCCAAGAAACTGCAAAAGCATGAAAAATCAAAAACCATGTGGATCCATAAGTGTCTCCTTGAAGCACAATAGTCTAAAGAGAAATCCAAATCAATAGCCAAGATTGTTGTTCCTCTATCCAAACCTTCCAAATTTATTTCTCCATCACCTCCTTCATCCATTTTGGATCCTTATATCCCAAAATCCCTGGTTGTTCTTGTTGGTATTATGGATGACTTCGTCATGTGTTGCATTGGTTTTGTCATTGATGTCAACACTTATCTTTCTGGAGGTCTACATTGTTGATTTGGCACTTTGGTTATATTGATTTATTGTTGAACTGGCACATTGTGGTTCTGGCATGGATATTGGCTTAGGCACAATCACTGGTATATGCTTAACTGACAGGATATATAGTTTATCCACAACTTAGGAAGTTGATGATGACTTGTTATCATCTAGAGATTATTTGGTTATGTCGAAGACATGGATTGGATGTTTGGATTTGGTGTTTTTTTTATTGGTCTATATCATGCCCAAACTTTTGGGCACAAACGGGATAACTTTTTTTTTTTAAATGACAACCTAATAACATTAAATTTGCTAATATGAAACACACTAACAAGTTTTGTCTTAACTATGTTTGAGTTAACACTACCAATAACTCAAGTAAGCGAAAATAATTTAAATATGGAATACTAAAAGAATTATTTATTGTCTCATCAATTTCAATCATAAAATTAACTTAACCAAAAATCTCTAAATTAAATGACAAAGATAATATTAATCTCCAATAACCATTAATTGCTTTTAGGAACTAAATAAATTAGTCCTAGCACTTAGATTATTAATGCCTATATTTTATTTCAACAATAATTAAAATGTGGTTAAACTAATTCAACTAAAGGGTCAATTAAATCCCTAATGTAAATTTCCCTATAAAATTTAGTCTGGAACAGCCTAAATTTAGGTGGACTAAACAATCCCCTAAAGTCAAAATAACTTATAAAGTCAAATAATTTCCTAAAAGATTACACTCTAAAAGATATTTAAAATTTAAAAAAAAAACATCATATTCAAATATTTACATGCCCATATGTTTATATAAAACATATATAAAATATAAATACATCATAAAATAATAATCTAAAAATTAGACCTTTACATGCATATATATAATCATGTGTGTATATATATATGTATATATACATATGTATATATACATATATATATACATACATATATATATATGTGCATATGTATATGCATATGTATATGTATATGTATATACATATATGTATATGTATATGTATATGTATACCTCACATTTTCTTTTATTCCTTTTAAATTTTCAAAATACCCTAACATAAACTGGGTTAGGGTTTCATGTTTTTTTGTTGTAGGAAGGAGGGGCCGAAGGCATGGCGTAGGGTTTTGTTTTGCAGGTGGTGGCTATGCCGAAGGAGGGGAGAGGAGTCCATGGGGGGAGGCTCCTTGGAGGGAAGGCCGCAACCATGCCTGTGGGTCGCGGCCCACAAAGGTGGCCTTGGCCGCAGCTGTCAGACACGGCACGTAGCCTGGCTACGCCGCCGCTGTGGGGCGCTGCCCACAGGGGGGGGTCGAAGCCTCCCCGTCTATGGGTTGCGGCTTATAGTGGTGGCTGCGGCCGCTGCTGGGGGTCACCGCCCACAATGCGGGGGGGCCACCTTGGGGGGGTTCCGCAGGGGCCGAGCCCTTTTTTTTTCCTTTGTTATTATTTTTTTTTTTTTTTTTTCATTTTATATTATATATATATATATGTGTGTGTATGTATGTATGTATGTATGTATGTATATATATATATATATATGTAATATATATATATATATATATTATTTATATATTTATGTATATAATATATATATGTGCAGATATATATATATATATAGTTACTTTCAAAAGTATATTTATATATTTGATATTTTTAAATATACTTTTGATATTTTAGGGCAAGATTTAATATGCAAATATATATATTTATTTGAAACCAACTTGCAGGATATTAACAAAATAATGACAGTAAAAAAAACAGCAAGTTTTTTTTTTTTTTTTTTTTTTTTTTTTTATCAGGATCATTTCTTGGATAACTTATAAACAGATTTATTTAAAATTTTCAGATTTAAACCCATGTATTTCTATTTCTTTTAAATACCTTGTTGCTAAAATTAGAAATAGACTATTAATTTGTAGATTCATTTTCTACAATAGATCAAGGGGAAAATAACAGAATTAATTAAACTACCGCATGCAATATTAATGCTCATACTAAATGGCTAATTAACTATATTTGCATTTAGAACTTCCATAAATAGGACTAAATGCTTTATTTCCAACTTACTAACATCTATGCTTTTATATTTCATTCTTTTCCAATATTTCAAATGCATAAGGGGATAAAATGAATTTCTTGGTTTTCAAAATAACATATACACAACAAATATTATTTTCAGAACTATAGGAACTAAATCCAGAAATAGACATTTCATTTTTTTTTTCAATAATAACTTAATAAAATAATGTATTTCTTTAGAACATATTAAGAATACAATATAGTCAACATTACAAGTGGGTGAGATGCTCAACTAGTCTCTCACTTCTATTAAATGGGGACTTTAAATAAAATAGATACATTTCCTTTTTCTTTTTTAAAGTAAATACAACATGCAACTTTTTATTCACATTTCTGCAACTGAAAATATAGCATCCCTTTTCTTATTCTCTTTATGTAAATCAAGTACAAAAACTAGCAACTCCTAGCTTGTCTTTTTCTTTTCTTTCTAAGCAACCTGCAAATAAATCATACGGTTTTGACCATGGAAAGCTCACCTCCCAGCCTAGGCTTACTAGAAGCCACCCTGTGCTTGGAGAACCAAACCCTAGATAGGTTATAGACATACAAACATAACAAGCAGGGGCATTAATATACAACAAACACTTTCCCAACCAAGGCTACACTTCATCACAAAATGTGATGTTTTTACATGGGTGGTAGTGGACCAAATACCCTAAGGAGACTGCAAAAATGGCAAATCACAAAGCCACCTCATGGCAAATAAAGATATATCACAAGTTCATTAACCCCACATCCTTATGCCCCCCAAGGCATTCATGCCATACTTTCTCCCCTTATGACCCCCAATTGCATAAACCAGGCCATGCAGCAAGGGTCACATATACACCCCTTGAGTTTACTCTCATAATGAGAGCCTCTCACTCAAGGGCTATCAAACTCCTACCACCTACAAGACCATCCTACTCTCCCAAGAGTAGAAGGCCTTGGTTACTCCCAAATCACAAGAAATGCATAAAAGCATAAAAAAAAGGTTGCATAATAATTTTCACAAAAAGAAAATACAAGAAAACAACCTTTTCATTCAAACAATGTTTCCAACATAAACATGCAACGTAAAAAGAAACAAAAAGGAGAAGTTGAACCAACCTTCAATCTTCCCAAAGGTTTGCTAGAACTAGTTTGAGGATGAGCAGCCCAAATCCACAAATCTTCCTTCTACACTTAGCCAAAATTCTATCCCAAAACTGTATTTTTCAAAATTGCATGATCTCCAAAAATGGAGAGTGAGTGATTATCCACAAAATCTCTAATCCTAGCCTAAAAATACCTCAACAAGAGTTCTCACAGGTTTCTAAAACTGAAAAAGGAAAAAGTAAGAAAAAGTGGAAAAAGGATCTCGCATCAAAAAGGAAGGTTATCTAACCTAGATGTCACCTTCTAATTTTGAATTTTCGCTCACCTTAGGAAACTCACTTTTTGAGTTGACTAAACAGTCACATGGGAGTAGACACATGCCTAAAAATACTCCTAACCCATAGGTATACCTTATGGACTTTAGGAAACACCTTTAAACTACCCCTAGGAGTCCATTTGACCCCTTATAAACCCATCTGAAATTAACTTTCGGGTCAAACCTAAGTTGACCACCCCAAAGACTCTCTACCCAAGGAAAATTTAGAACCACATTCAAATGTTTGAAAAAGCAATGGTTGAAACAACTCCCTCCAAGAGACAAGTCAAAAATCAACACATGTGTCAAGTGACACAATAAAATACTTTACAAAATTACACATGAAATTTGTCTCTTGTTCGATTTACACAAATTAATAATTCAATTTAACACACATGCAACATTTAATTTCACAAATAAAATATGATACATATGGGGTGTTGTCTCTCCAAATAGACAACCCCTGGTTTTACGAACGTACATAGGTCTAGGTTTGGTTCTCCATAATATTTCCATGGTCACATGGATAATTTCCCTATGCATCTCAATTACACATTAGTATTTCCAAATAACCTCATATAATATTTAAACACATGAATAAGAATACACGTCAAACACTCTGCATACAGTTGACATTAAACAAAATCAATATATCTTGTATCAAAATAAATCCCATAAATAATTATCATAATCCTCATAATTTGGATCCATACATACGACATGCATCCTATTTCTATCATCATAGTAAAGTCCTGCAAATCCAATAATGACATACATCATCACAAAATTATCCTATTCTAGAATCATATAGAGTTCTATATCTATAATGCATAGAAATGAAGCATCAATATATATCAATGTTATCAAAATCATGGAATCATATAAGTTCTAAATCCATAATGCATAAAAATAAAGAATCCATAATAGTCTCAACATGAAAATCACTGAAATGCTAGGATGGGTCAGGGTAGGGCCTCATAGTCTAATCGAGTTCACATATTTTCCTTTACTGGCAAATAGGTCTAGGTTATGGACCGGTACAAGATATCATGTTCTAGATCAGCATGGCATGTTTTGGAAATGGTTTATTGATTGGATAATGTGTAAATTTATTAAGACCGACATATTGTATTGTATCAAGACTTATTTTGTAATTGATTTAAATGTAATATCTTTAGTGAGCTTACCTCATCATAAAGTCTTAGGTTTTGTATAAATTATTGTAAGATCTTATTGAAGATCATTGTGAAGAGAGAAAATAAGCAGATCCTTATGTGAATCACACAGATATTATCTGAAGGTTGAAGGAAAGGTTATGAAGGTGTTTGGCACTCATGGTCAGAGCTTAAACCGGTAATGAATCCAGCATTGCAGATGCTATTTTGAAGCAATACATTGTTATTGGATTTAACCATCCAACTATGTAGTCAGTGTGACTCCTATTTTATGATTGAGCAATGAGCTCTAGGTGGTTGGCCTTTCTGCATGTGCAGACCTTATTATTGTATTCACTTACTATCTACAGTAGTATCATCTAATTGTGGTTAAGGTTTCCCACTGTGTTTTTTCCCCTTGTTTCCACGTCAAAATATTTGTGTCATGTGTTGTGGATGTTGTTTCTCTTTCTGTTTCATGCATTAAGTTATACCGGTATTAATATAACTGTTAATTTGTCTTACTGGCACTAGGTTTTAAGTTGGATTAATTTGTTTTGGGTTGTAATTTATTGACAGTTGATTCACCCCCCCTCTCAGCTATCCTTCTCAATTCCTAACAATTGGTATTAGAGCCTAGTCCTCTTTTTGTGGAATCCTAACAACTTGAGGAGATCCTATGGCAGCAAATATTTTTAGGAATGACAGTCTGAAACTTGATGGAACTAACTATGGTATATGGAAGATCAGGATGGAAACACATATGAACTGCATTGGAAGAGATAAATGGGATGTTACATAGAATGGTAATGTTGGTCCTACTCCGAATAACCCTCATCCACCGACATTGGCTAAAGACTCGGAGAATGATTGCAAATTAAGAGAAGCACTTCTGAGCGCATTATTAGATCAGAAAATCATGGGATTATCAGACAGATCTACTGCAAAATCTATTTGGGATAAACTGGAAACATTAAATGAAGGAGATACCACTGTCAAAATTGCAAAACTAAAATGTTATCGGGTCAGGTATGAAAATTTAAAAATGGAAGAAGATGAAAGAATTTTTGCATTCATGGAAAGAGTTAATGAAATTGTTTTAGGAATACAATGTTGTGGAGGATATTTAAGTGAAGATGAAATTGTTTCTAAAGTTTTAAGAAATTTGCCACCGGCTTACAAAATGAAAGTGACAACTATTAATGAGTTGAGAACAATGCCTAAACCAGTATCTAGAGATACTTTGGTTGGAAAACTTTCAACATTTGAGCTTGAAGAATTTGGTCTTGTTTCTACAATCAAAACTGATATAGCTTTCAAAGCATCATCATCGGCATCATCATAATCATCATCTGACAAATCTGATTGGAAAGAACTTTATGCAAAAGAAATTGAAGATATCAGGAGAGAAAATGAAGAACTTGAAGCACTATTTGCAAGGAAGATGCCTAAAGGTCTAGCAGGAAGTAAGTATGAAGGTAAAGCACCTTTCAAATATTTTAATTACAATAAAGTTGGTCATATAGTGTCTAGGTGTCTTGATAGACATGTGGGACAAAGAGAGGAAGCAAAGAGAACATATAAGCCTAACCCTGAATATCAGAGATAGATTTAAGAAAAACATAGATAAGTCATGTTACTATGCAAATGAAAGTGTTATAGATTATTCAGATGAAGATCCAGCAGATAGTGGATGGGAATTTTTTGCAATAAAAGAAGATCAACTGACACCTATTGTCAAACCGATAGAGCAAGCTTTAGCAGCAAAAATTGAAGAAAAGGATGAATAGATCATTGATAGCAGTTGCTCACATCATATCACTGGTGATAAAAGAAAATTCTTATCATTTCGGGAAATTCATGGAGGTCTAGTTAGATTTGGAGATGACAAAGCTTCTTTAATCAAAGGAAGAAGCATTATATCTTTGGATGGTAAGCACAATACTGACAATGTTTATTATGTTGAAGGTTTAAAGAATAATCTTTTGAGTGTTGTTCAGTTAGTGGAAAAAGGATTTCAATTAAAATTCAAGAATGGAAAATGCAAAATCATAAATAGAACTGGATTGGAGATTGCAACTGGTAATCAGACTAAAGATAATATCTTTTATTTGAATACTAGTAATAAGACATGCTTGATTGCACAGATTGATGAAAGTGTGGTATGGCATAAAAGACTCTGTCATGTGAATTTTGATTATATTGTAAAGATCAGTTCAACTAAGGTAGTAAGGGATTTACCTCAGATTGTGAAACCTCATAACCCGGTATGTAAGGAATGTCAAATGGGAAAGCAAGTTAGAACAACATTTAAGAGCATTTTTTAGAAATCCAATATTATTCTTGATTTAATTCATATTGATTTATGTAGTCTAGCAAGAACAAGAATTCTTAAGGGTGATAGATACATTATGCTAATAATTGATGATTATTGTAGAATGTGTTGGGTTACTTTTCTCAGGGATAAATCAGAAGATTTTGGATGATTCAAGATATACAAGTCAATGGTAGAGAATGAAACTCGCAAGGAAATCAAATGTTTGAGATATGATCAAGGAGAAGAATTTACATCTAGGAAATTCAATGCATTCTCTAAGGAGAATGGAATCAAAAGACAACTACCAACACCCCAGACACCCCAGCAGAATGGTGTCATGGAAAGGAATAGCATAACTATACTCAATGCAGCAGGAACCATGATAATGGAAGCAAATCTACCTCATGTGTACTGGAGAGAAGCAGTAAATACAGCGGTTTATACTTTCAACAAAGTTCACATCAAAGGTGAAACTGGTAAGACCCCTTATGAACTATGGTTTGTTCATACTCCTACTCTTAAATACTTCAGAATATTTGGAAGCAAATGTTATATTGGGAGAGATGGCGAATTTGATCCTAGAAGTGATGAAGGAATATTTCTTGGTTATTCAACTAGAAGCAAGGCATATATATGTTATAATAAAAGATTGTAGAAAATTATTGAAAGTACTAATGTGAAGATAGATGAACATTTTAGAGGAGATTCAAGATTTGTAGGTTCTGAACAGATAGTAGAAATGACTATAAATGAACTACCACAGATTGCAGTGGCACAAAATGAAGAACTAGTCGCACCAGTATCATCAGAAAACTCAACTGTGACTAAAGAACAACAACATGTGAATGTAAATAAGAATAAACCCAGGTATGTAAGATTGAATCATTGAGAAAATCAGATAATTGGAACCAAAAATCAAGGTGTTATGACAAGAGGAAGATTGGCAAATGAAGAGGTATGTTTAATTTCTCAAGTTGAACCAGCATTAGTTGTTGAAGTATGTCAAGATAAAAACTGGGTAAAAGCAATGGAAGATGAATTAGAACACATTGAAAAGAATAATACTTGAATATTAGTTCCTCGGCCTGAAGACATAAATTTAATTGGAACTAAATGGGTATATAGAAATAAACTTAATGAGGATGGTGAAGTAATTAGAAATAAAGAAAGATTATTTTGTAAAGGTTATCTCAAAAAGAAGGAATTGATTATAATAAAACCTTTGCACCGATAGCCAGAATTGAAGCTGTAAGACTATTTCTTACATTTACAGCTCACAAGAACTATAAAGTTTATCAGATGGATGTAAAATGTGCATTTTTGAATGGATATCTTGAAGAAAAAATTTACATTGAACAACCTGATGGATTTTCATTGACATATGATAAGGATATGGTTTGGAAGTTAAGGGAAACTTTATATGGGTTCAAGCAAGCTCCCACAGCTTGGTATGCTAGACTGGATAAATATATTTTAAAGTTTGGTTATACTAAAGGTAATTTTGATAGTAGTTTGTATTACAAAATTACCAATGATGGCATTTTGGTTATTGAAGTATTTGTGGATGATATCATTTTTGGAGGTGAAGAAGTGTTATGTAAAGACTTTGCTAATAGATGCAGGAAGAGTTTGAAATGTCTATAATTGGAGAGATAAAAAAATTTATAGGTTTGTAGATTTCTCAAATAGATAAAGGTATATTCATATGTCAAACAAAATACTTGAAGGAACTCTTGAAGAAATTTTGTATAGAAAACTCCAAACCGGTAAGCACTCCTATGACTGCAACTCATAAATTGACATTAAAGGATGATTCAACTCCTATTAACCCGACAAGGTACAAATCTATGATTGAAGGATTACTATATTTGACACAAACCAGACCTGATATAATGAATGCAGTGTGTATTGCTTCAAGATTTCAAAGCAATCCTAAAGAAAATCATGAAACTGCAGTAAAAAGGATTTTCTGGTACCTACAAGGCACAACAAATCTTGGTTTATGGTATCCTAAAGATGAAAATTTTGAGTTATGTGCATATAAAGATGAAAATTGGGTAGGATATGTGCATGATAGAAAGAGTACCACTGGTGGAGAATTCTTTCATGGCAGAAGATTAATTTCATGGATCAGGAAGAAGTAGAGTTCTACATCATTATCAACAGCAAAAGTAGAATATGTTGAAGTAGCAACTAATTGCACTCCAATATTATGGATCAGACAAATGTTGAAGGATATCAAAGTAAAATGCAATGAACTGATAATTATTCATTGTGATAACTCAGTAGTAATAGATATATCAAAGAATTTGGTATTTCACTCTAAAACAAAGCATATTTCTATTAAGTATAATTTTTTGAAAGAAAATGTTGAAGCAATTGAAGTGAGATTGGTTTATGTGAATAATAAAGAGTAAATTGTAGATATTTTATAAAGCCTTTTCCTAAGGAAACATTTAAATATCTCAGAGATAAGCTTGGGGTGATTTCCCCACATGCAGAGACTTGAATGATGAAGATTGGCATCAAACCAGCAGGGACTAATAGAAAAATCTTTTTCCAGCTTTGATGAAGGAGAGCTACTTCTCAGGGGGATTAGTTGGTTGTATGTTATGTTCTATTTTTTTATTCTTGACTACTTTGGCATTTGATGCCAAAGGGGGGAGATGTTTATGGAAAAACATTGCACTTTGAAGATTTGGGGGAGATGTATTTTGGTTTTGGTTATATTGTTTATATTTTTGGTATAGAACTTTGTATTGATCTATTTTGGGAGATTGTTTCTATTTGGCATTCTATTTTTGGCACTTAGATGTTTTTCCATCTAGTGTTGGAATCAATGCCAAAGTGGGAGATTGTTGGTATTATGGATGACTTCGTCATGTGTTGCATTGGTTTTGTCATTGATGTCAATACTTATATTTATGGAGGTCTACATTATTGATTTGGCACTCTAGTTATATTGGTTTATTGTTGAACCGACACATTCTAGTTTTGACACGGATATTGTCTTATGCACAGTCACTGGTATATGCTTAACCGGCAGGATATATAGTTCACCGACATCTCAGGAAGTTGATGATGACTTGTTATGATCTAGAGATCATTTGGTTATGTCGAAGACATGGATTGGATGTTTGGATTTGGTGTTTTTCTTATTGGTATAATCGGTTTCACATATTTGCCTTCAATGGTAGATAGGTCTAGGTTTTGGACCGGTACAAGATATCATGTTCCAGATCAGCATGATACATTTTGGAAATGGTTTATTGATTGGATAATGTGTAAATGTATTGAGGTTGACATATTGTATTGTATCAAGACTTATTTTCTAATTGATTTAACGTGATATCTTTAGTGAGTTAAACTCATCATAAGGTCTTAAGTTTTGTATAAATAATTGTAATCTTATTGAATATCATTGAATGAGTGTGTGTGAATATTGAATATCATTGTGAAGAGAGAAAATAGGCAGATCCTTGTGCGAATCACACAGATATTTTCTGAAGCTTGAATGAAAGTTTATGAAGGTGTTTGGCACTTATGGTTAGAGCTTAAACTGATACTAAATCCAACATTGCAAATGCTATTTTGAAGTGGTACATTGTTATTATATTTAACCATCCAACTGTGTAGTTAACATGAGTCCTATTTTGTGATTGAGTGTTGAGCTCTAGGCAGTTGGCCTTTTTGCATGTGCAGACCCCATTATTGTATTCACTTACTATCTACAGTAGTATCATCTGATTGTGGGTAGGGTTTCCCACCATAGTTTTTCCCCTTACAGGGTTTCCACATCAAAATGTTTGTGTCATGTGTTGTGGATGTCATTTCTTTTTCTGTTTCATGCATTAAGTTATACCAATATTAATATAACTATTAATCTATCTTATCGGCACTAAGTTTTAAGTTGGATTACTTTGTTTTGGGTTGTAATTTATTGACAACTAATTCACCCCCCCCCCCCCTTCTTAGTTGTCTATCCTGGTTCCTAATAGTTTCTCCATCCAAATCTCAAAATCTGAGATCCACTTTTCCTCCGTCAATCCACCATCCCTCAAGATTTGTGCCAATGGTGATCCCACAAACATTTGCATTTGCTCATGCACCAATCTTTCAATATCTGATCCATTATCCAACACCTCCTTTTCATCCTTACATACCCCTTATCCAATCCTCTGCATAAGAATTTACCCTAGTTTTATCACAAAATCCAAAAAACTAAGGAAATCAATATTGGAGCTTATACCCGTTGGTGAGGCTAGGGCTTCAATTTCCTCCCCTTTCTAATTGTGTATATAAAATCCAATTCCTGCAATACCGAGATTTCCTTTGGAAGCCCCATCAAAGTTGAGCTTAATCCAGCCAGCTTTTGGGGGGTCCACTTGCACTCTTTACGTTTTTGTTGGTTGATGGATGGCCCATCACCAACATATGGGGGAATTTTTAGACCAATCCATTTTAGTCTCATTTTCCCATCCCATTTAGTCATTTCCAAATTTTTATGACCCTTCATTGAGTGATAGATGATTAATTCAATTATGGCTACCTCAAGCTTATTTCTTAGTTGATGCCAGTCCATCTTACAATCTTTAAAGATCCTCATGTTCCTTTCTTTCCAAATCTCCCAAATCAATAATGTCGAAGCTATAACCCATAAACCTTCATATATACAGCTTTTGTTTTTGATCAGCCATGCTTGGAACATGGCTAGGACTGATTCTGGGATGGGGGCATACCAATTCTTCTTCTTTTTAAGCAAACCCCAACAATTGTGGGAGTAGTCACAAGTCAGCAATAGATGGTTGGTGGTTTCCTCCATCTTCTCGCAGAGAGGGCATCTACTTGGTCCCTTGAAACCCATTCTTCTGAAAGTGGAAGTTGTCAAGATTTTGTCCTATAGTGCCAGCTAAGCAAATAACCCAGCTTTGGGAAGACATATTTTATCCCAACATAAATTTAGTGGGATATCTGTATCTTTGACTTGACCTTTTCTAATGAGATCATTATAGCCTTCTTTTGTGTTGTATTTACCGTTCTTAGATCTATCCCATGCTAATTCATCCTCCTTTTGACTAAAGGAGATTTTTCTTGAAGTCAATGTCACTTCCAGTACATTTAACTCATTAGGTGGGAGATCTAAGTTTCCTAAGGATTTCCACTTCCATCTTTTAATGCCATCGACAAATATTTCCTCTATATAGTCTGCAACCGTATCTCCCCACTGTCTCTCCAGGATTGTTTTGGTAGTATCGAATTTATGTTCTCTAATGATTGCAGGGTAGCCTCCCCAAGAATCCTTCAAAAATAATGCTTTCTCTCCATTCCCTAGATTCCATGTAAGCTTATTTGATATTATTTCCTTACAGTCCATCATGAAATTCCAAATTATTGAACCCTTAGGGGAGGAAGAAATTCTAAAGATGTTGATTGGATCAGAATTTTGGAGGTATTTGTTATAAAGTAGTTTAGCCCACTTTAAATGGGGGTTATTATACATTCTCCAAACCAACTTTGCCCCTAGGGCTTTTCTCTGGAGAATGATGTCTTTTAACCCCAACCCCCCTTTTTCTTTTGGTTTACAAATTTTGTCCCATGCCACTAGGCGCATTCTGAATTTATGATTGGCTCCTTGCCAAAAAAAGTTCGTTAGATGTTTGTTCAGTTCATTATTTTTTGATATAGGTAGGTCAATACAGGAGAGTTGGTATATGGGCATGGCAGATAGAACTGATTTTATCATAGTTGCCTTGCCAACTGAGGAAAGCTACCTTTTTTTCCAAGTATCTATTCTTTTTTATAATTTTTGTTAGAATTTGGTCCCATAAACTTGCGGATCTACATCCCTTATCTAAGGGTATACCTAGGTATTTGCAGGGTATATTACCTTTATTAAATTTGAGGATGTTGCTTATATTATTTGCTAGTTTTTCTTCTATGTTGAACAAGAATATATGTGACTTTAGGGTATTGATTTCTTGGCCAAAAGTCGATGAGTAGGTGCTTAGAATTTGTTTGATAGACTTGGCTTCTAGCATGTCACTATGTCCAAAGAGCATAGTGTCATCTACAAATTGTTGGTGTGTGGTGGCTTCAAGTCCACAAGTAATTTTGATGCCCTAGATAGATGATTGTTCCCTGGCCCTATTGAACAATCTACCTAGAGATTCAGCCATTAAAATGAAGAGAAAGGGAGATATAGGGTCCCCTTGCCTGAGCCCTCTAGTGATGTCAAAAAATCCCATAGGAGATCCATTTACAAGAATTGACATTCTAGGTGTGGAAATGCATTCGTAAATAAGGTTGATCCATTGTTTTGCAAAGCCAAAGGCTTCTAAGCATTTACATAAGAAATGCCAATCTACCTTGTCATAGGATTTTTTGATATCTAACTTAATAAGCATACTTGATTCTTTATTAGTTTGTACTGAGTGTATTGCCTCTTGGGAAATGATGATTTCATCATAGATTGAGCAGCTTGGCACAAAACCAGTTTGTTCCTCACTGATCAACCTGGGAAGAAACTTATGTAATCTATTTGCAATTGTTTTTGTTAGTAGTTTGTATAATGGGTTACAAAGGGCTATAGGTCTAAAATCTTCAAAGCACACAACTTTGTCTTTTTTTTGGTATTAGGGCGATAAATGTATTGTTTAGTTCCTTCAGGATTTTTCCATAGTTTCTTATTCCTTCAAATGCTTCAATGACCTCATCACCAATAAATTTCCAGCATTACTGGTAAAAAGAAGCTGGGAAACCATCAGGTCTGAGGGCTTTGTCCAGTTTCATCTAGAAAAGAGATTTCTCAATTTCTTCCTTAGTGAATTTTGCATTTAGAAACTAATTCTGCTCTTTGTTTATTAGCTTTGGGATACAGTTGAGGACCTCATTCCTAGAAGATAATCTTGATCCTTCCAGGTTATTAAAGATGATGTCAAAGTAATCAATTTCTTCTTTGGCAATGACATCCAGATTGTTGCTAAGATTACTAGATTTAGTCTTAATGTTGGTAATTTTATTTATCATTCTTTTCTACTTGGTACTATTGTGAAAGAATTTGGTATTTTTATCCCCTATTTTTAGCTAGTGTTCCCTAGACTTTTGTTTACAGAAAATTTCTTCTCTGGCCAAAATTTCTTCATATTCTATTAATAGGGATCTTTCTTTAAGGTAGAGGTAATTGTCCATACCCTTCGTAATAACCTCTTTATTAATTTCTTTTAAAGCTTCTTCTATTTCAATTTTTTTACTGAAGATATTTCCAAAATGGTTCTTATTCCAAGCTATTAAATTTTGTTTTATTATTTTTAATTTGGTAACTATCTAGAAGGATTTGGAACTTGTTGCTTCAGATTCCTTCCACCATTCTATTAACTTTAATATTTTTTCATCTTTAAGCCACATTATCTCAAATCTAAATGAGCTTCATGTAGTAGGGATGACTTCTAAGATGTTGAGCTGGATTGGGAAGTGGTATGATCTAGATAATTGTAGGATATTTGCTTCAAAGGTGTTCGGAATGTTGGCCAAATTTCCTCGTAAGAAAAATCTATCCAATTTTTGTGCAATATTGCAAAATCCTTTTCTCCTATTATTCCAAGTAAAAGAGTTCATCTCAGTTTTGACTTCCATTAGATTTCTATTTATAATCCATTCTCTAAAATCTATGGTGGCCTGAGATACTTTATTCAAACCTCCTCATTTCTCCAAAGGATCCACTATGGCATCGAAATCCCCTCCTATAATGCTCAACTGATCTGGAACCGAAGTAAGGAATTGTTCAATTTCAGCCCAGGTTTTCTTTTCATCCTTGTTCTGAATGGGTCCATACACATTTATCAGGAGGAATTTTAAATTACTCTTGTGACTATTAACCCTTCCACACATCCAGTTGGGAGACTTATATATTGATTCATGAGATAATGCTCTAGGGTCCCATATTACTGCTAATCCTCCAAAAGCCCCCACGGCTGGGAGCCCCACTACTTCTCTTATTCCTATTTTTTTGTTAAATGCTTCTAAATCATCCTTATTTAGTTTTGATTCTTGTATTAAAATTAATTCTGGGCTAAATTTTTCTATGCAGCGTTTAATGATTCGTTGCTTGTTAGGGGCATTTATGCCCCTAACATTCCATGTAAAGAGCCTCATTTCTCTTTGGGAAGGACCTTCCTCTTCCCTGCATAAAAAATATTTGTCAATTTAGTTTGACCTTTTGCCTTACCTACCTAGTTGAGAAGCTTCGATATGGGTTTCCTACCCCTTCTTTTAATTTCTTTAGTGCAATCTGGGGAACCAATATCTTCTATGGTTTTGGCTAATCCTAGGTTGCCTTTTTCTAATTCCTTTTTTGTTTCCATGATAAAAATAACCTTTTGAATTGTATCTATCATAATATCTTTCTTCAAGAGCCCTGACATAAGAAGCCATTTTTGATAAGCTAGTTCATCATCATCAGCAACTTCTTCTATGAAAGTATTCATCATATCGTTAACTGTTTCATTGCCCACATAATCTAGGATGATCCTATTTTCTTCTTCAGTTCTCTTTAAATGTTCCTCCTCAATTTCCTTGGTTTCCATACATAGGGGGTCTATAAGTTGTGATTCTGGACAAGCGTTAACGCTCATGATAGAAGGTTGGCATTCCATGCCATCTTCTTGGCCGATATCCCCTCCATTAAATGTCATTTCTGATTTCTCCCTAGGAGATCCCTCCGTGCACCAATCCAAGAGGTAAATCTCTCCAATGAGAGGAACAGGGGTGTCTATATCCATAAGTTAGGGTGTCTCAAATATGCCACCATCTCCGTAGGCAATTTCCCCTTCCTCTAATTCCTTAATCAAGGTTTCCTTTTCCTTCCTACCCAATGTATTCATACTTAGGTCCGATTTATCTTTGATAGCCTCCTTAAAAGTATTTATGGTGAAGCCTCCTCCTTCAAGATTGAGAGTTAAGACAATCTTATCCTTAGGGGGTAAAGCTAGATTCTTTTTTACCCATTTAGGGTTGGGAAGGGTGAGATATGGAAAGATAACTTCCTTTGAATCTAGTCTGCCCTTAAATAATTTTGGTTTAACCCAATACAAAGAGTGATTTGTTATGATTTTAATAGGCTCAATATTGACAATTTTGATTGGCATTTTAGCCATGATCCTGATGGTTGCAGAATCTCTAAAATTTTCTTCTAATCCTTCAAAACCCCCAAGTGAGTCACCTATTCTGACAAGGCAATGTTCGTGAATAAGCTCTACTGGGAGGTTAGGAAGCTCTACCCATGTTGGAACAGAATGTTCTTTGAAAATCTTAGGGGAAAAATCCGGTTGCCATTTAAAAAAGGAGAAATAATATCCTTTAAAGAATCTAGGTTGAAAATTTAGTAATTTATCCCTTAATTCTGATAATTTGTAATGAATAAACATATAATTTTCTTCTAGGGTTGTGATACTTACCTAACCTTTAGTTGCAGAGATCAACCACTGGATAACTTCTTGGGTAGAAGAGTCATATCCACACCATTTGCCAAAAAGACCTAATCTTTTGTAATCCTCCTAGATATCATTTGTATACTAATTACTTATGATAATTGTTTTCTAACTTGAGTTGATATGAGGAGTCTTTCTTGCTAAGTTGATAGCTTGAGGAAGGGTCATTGGTGGCTTTGGCAAAGACTCTAAATGAATCCTTTTTTCCCTAGTTTTACCCTATTTGTTCCCATGGCAATAGAATTTGCAGCATATCGTGTTATTCCTTGTGATGGCCACCAATTGTCCTTCCTCACCGAATGGTCCTTGTAGTCATCCAATGCCAATCTAGGGTTCCTTTTTTTCCCCTACCAATCAGTATCTACTGCGGTAGATGCAAAGATATCTTTTGTAAATTTAGATTTATTTTGGCTGATTGGGAGACCCCTTGGAACCCTAGCCGCATCCTTGCAGGTTTGATTCAGAGTAATTAGGATCAAATTTTCTCTCGTAACACAGGATTGCATAGATGATAGGGCTTCAAATCTGTTTGTTGAACCTACCTTGTTCTTGTGGGCATTCTGTAAAAATGATTTAGCTTGCCATGGGGATTTCCTCTTTGTCCCATGGTTTCTTTTTGGGCAGAGGATGGACTCTGCAGCTAGATGTGAGTTCCAAACCGCTAATTTATGTTTACCACTATTCGTGGTTTGGGCGAAATTTTGCAGACCCATAACAATGTGAACAATTGGGATAAAATTACTTAATTAATGATAGGTATAACAAGAAATTATTTGGACTAATAAGTAAGATAATTCACCTAAACTTTTACCAAATATTTAAAGAAATGAGTATTAAAAGAATGCATATGTGTGTACCTAATGAATATAAGTCATTCCTTAATAAGTTATGATATTTTTGTCCAAGACATGTATAATAATTATAGTCTTTGAATTTTATGTGTTAGATCCAATGCAATAAACTATACCTTGACATCAAATAAATGTAAGCTATAATCTCTTGAATTTCATTTGCTAGATAATGCAAATGTACATCTAATAAATATAAACTATTCTATGATTGTGATTTTTCAAATTAAGATATAAATAACAAATCTACTTCAAAACTTAACAAGTTATTTCAAAAAATGTTTTGTGTCAATGCAAAGAATAGAAAGAAATAAACTTTTAATAGTTACCCCTTTATTGTTTATATTTTGGATGAATTTTAACAACTTGTACAAAATCCCCTAATTGTAAGTTCCTAAAATTAAGATATAAGTGATAATTATAATTCAAAACCTTAACAAGTTGACACTAACAGCGACCCCCTATCCCCTAATTGCACAAAATTAAGATACAAGTGACAATTATACTTCAAAACCTTAACAAGTTGATGCAAATAAAGATCCTTTGATTGTTAGTGGTTTGGATAACTTGTATAGAAATCCTCTCACTATAAGTTGCCCAAATTAAGATATAAGTGACCATTGTAGTTTAAAACCTTAAGAAGTTGATCAAAATAAAGCTCAGTGCTAGTGTAAAGAATAGAAAGAAACAATTCTATAATAATTATCTCTTGATTGGATAACTTCTAATAACTTGCACTGATATTCCTAATTGTAGGTTCCTAAAATTAAGATATAAGAGACAATTATACTTCAAAACATTGACAAGTTGATCAAAATAAAGGTCAATGTTAGTGTAAAGAGTAGAGATTAACAATTATACTTCAAAACCTTGACAAAAGGGGCCTTGAACCCTCACAAAAAAAAAAAATTGGAGAGAAACAACACAACTACTTGCATTAGATAGCTAGACAACCAGAAAACACAGAAACATATCTCAAAAGTTATAAAAAACTAGCACACCCACATAACTAAACATAATAAACCTATCCTCCTTCCTTCTATCCATCATATATTTACTAGAATATGATTGAAAAAGAGTCTATATACTATCAAATTACTTAATCCAAATATTAAACCATAACATAAGAGACACATGCCTATTAATATAAAAGTCCATAGTAAAATTAAAACTATTAGCTTTTGAAATTAACACATTCCCCCTCTCTCTTTCTTAACCCCTACCTCTCTCTCTTTCTTAGGTCTCTCCCTCTCTACTTCCTTCTCTCTCTTAGATATCTCTCCCTCTCTTTCCTATCTCCCTCACCCTCTCTCTCTTTTGTCTATCCCTATCCTTCCCTCTTTCACTTGAGCTCTATCTTTCTCTTCCTCTCTCAAGTATCTCTATGTCTCACTATCTTCCCCTCTCTTAGGTGTCTCTCTCTCCCATTCTCTCCCTCTTCCTTCCCCTCCCTTTCTCTTCTCTCTCAATTATTTCTTTGCCTCTATGTCTCTTTATCTTTCTATCTCCCTCTCTCTTTTTCTTTTTCTCAAGTCTCTCTCCTCTCGATCAAGTCTTTTTCTCTCAACCTTTATCTATCTCTCTCTCTCCTCTCTCGGGTTTCTATCTCTCCCATTCTTTCTCTCTCTTTTCATCTAAATATTTTTCCCTATTTTAGTCTTCTTTCCTCTCTCTCTATCTCTCTCACTCTAACTCTCTTTCCTTATCTTTCTGTCCCATTCTTTCTCTCTTCAATCTCTCTCCCTCTCTGCCTCTATCTTTCTATATCACTCTCCTCCTCTCTCAATTGTATCTCTCTCTCATTCTCTCCCTTCCCCTCCCTTTATTATTATCTCTCTTTCTCACTCTCTCCCTCTCTCCCTCTATAGTCTCTTGCACTCTCCTTCCATCCCTTCCTCCCCCTCACTCAGGCTCTCTCTATCTCTCACTGTCTCTTTCTCTCTCACTCACCATCCCTCCCTCCACCTCTTGGGTATCTCTCTCACCTTCCCTCCCTCCATCTCTTAGGTATCTCTCTCGCACAATCCCTCCATCCAGCTCTCTCTCTCTCTCTCTCTCTCTCTCTCTCTCTCTCTCTCTCTCTCTCTCTCTCTCTTAAGTGTACAAGATGTTTGATCATATTTATTATGAATTATTTGTTGGGTATATGTCTTGTTTAATGAGTTATACTGTAATAGACTCTTCATCATAATATTTTTCATCACTTTCTATTCTTTGTACATCTCTTTAGGATTTCTTCTATTAAGGATGAGGATGTTGTCCCAATTCAGCACCCAACACCTCTTCCTGTTGTAATACCCTAAAAATGGTCATCTAAAACCATGGGCCCTTAATCTTGACAACATCACCAAGGTTCTAACCAAAGGAAATTAAAATTAATCTTGAGCACACAATTAATTTCTTAAATCATCAATGTCACATGGCAAATTAATCACTCTTAATTAAATAAATAAATATTTAATTAATTGATCATTTCAAGTAAATCATTTTTAAACAATTACCCTATTTATTTTTATTAAATATCCTAGCATATTTAATTAAATAAATCAATTTGCCATTAAATCATAAAAAAGGAAATTAATTGAAAAAAAGAATTAAAATTTGACAAAAGAAATCAAATGGATATAATCTTGAAAATCAAATTAAAAATTGAATAAAAATCTCAAAGAAAGTAATTAAAAAAATTAAATCTCAAAATTGAATGAAATTGAGAATAAATCAGTTTTTTTTTTATTTTATCTAAAATTTAGTTCAATTTCCTTTAAAACTGAGAAAAGCAGCCAATCACATCAATTCACTTGGATTGTGCTTCTTCTTGGAAAATATTGACCACTCATCATCATTTGATCTCGACCATCGGTTTCTTTCTGAATTTCTATAAATTCAGGCTCTCATCTCCTAATCAAGGATCTTGGAGAATATATTGTTATCATGTTGTTTTTTCTCTAGGTTCATTAAGATTTCATATTAAGAATATTTGCATATTAGTTATTGCATCTTTATTAAATCATTTAGCTTAATATTTATTCATAGCTTAATCAGGTTAGCCTAATATTTATTAATCTTGCATATCTTGCATTTATATAGCTTAATTTTGTATCCATTTAGCTCAATTTCATACTCATACAAATTAAATCCTTCATTTAGGTGTTGTCTGGTCACTAGTATTGCCTGTGGAAATCTGAGAGCAAGACTAAACTCACATCTACTAGAAGGCAATAGGTCACTTTGTCATGCTTTATTGTTCATTGTTGATTGATTTACTAACCATGCATCTAATGACTTAATGAAGTGTTGTGTATTCCAGATACAAATACAGATATGGGTCCACTTTTCACACACATTTTTTCACTCACCGTGGGGCTCGGAATTCAATCCTTTCGCCTCAAAATCATTTCTTTAATTTTCAAGTCTCATTCGTACACTCTGTGAAAGATCATACGAAAATCCATCTTTCATTGCATGGAGTTTTGTCAAGTCCTGTCTTTTATCATTTGGTTCAAAGAAGATACTCATACAAGTTTCTGCTCTAAATATTTTATTCTATGTTTTTTCGGGAATACTCATATGGGAAGGTATAGACTGTCGTACGAATTTATGTTTTATCATTTCAAAAACAATATGCTTTTCAGGGTTTTTCATGAATGAAATATTAATTTTACTAACGTTGATTCTAACCTTGGTCTATCTTCTATCTGCCTGAGATTTTTCCCAACCTAACTAGTTTTCTACAGAATGTGTCAAAGAATACATCAATCCAACATATGCCTGTCAAAGAATCAAAAGAAAAATGATTACTAATGCATTGTTCTTGCGGGTTGCCTAAAAAGAATCGACCAAACATCGCGTATTCTTTCAAGTTCATTTTATTTAGGCACTTCAATTTGTATCTAGTTAATGAACAAATCTATCTTGTGCTTGAAGAAAAATATGAGAGGTAGGAAAGTATGCTCTTATCTTTTACAGACAATCAAAAATCTAGACCCTCAAAGCTTTTTCTAAGTTTTGAGATTTGTGCACCTTTAGCGGGCCTATCATAGTGGGAAAAAGTAATCACCCTATGAGAATGACCCAAGTGAGTATAGTTGGACCTGAGAATTCCAACTCACTATAATAAATAGGCCTCTAGTGATTAAAGTCTCGGAGGATGGGATTATTTGAGTTTTCTCTTTGAGATCTCTCATAGTGAGCATTTTGTAGGGCCTCGTGGTCTCAATCATATTTACGTGACTACAACTTGTTTCAGTACTTTTTTTGAGATATAGGCCTCAATCATGCTTGTGTGACTTCAAGGGGTAATTTTGAATGGAATTCCTTACTAAGAACTATAAGATAGAGGCTACCCGATTCACCTTCGGAAGGAGGATAATCTTTGTGCAAGAGAGATAGTGACTCTCCCAAGACACTTTCCATACCATGCCCCCATTAGCATTCGGAGTCGGCTAATATGGTGTTGAGAATCCCTTACGCGAGACTCAGGGGTCATATTCTGATTAGCTATTGGGTGTATACCTAAGTGTGCAACTAAAGGTTTTCTTCTCTAAGCCATCTTCCATAAGGTTAGCGTGTTACGCTTGAAAGTCATTATATATCTTGTGTGTTTACTATGTTTTCATCCCTAAAATGGAAACTAAAATACTAAAACCAAAGAAAACAAATTAACAACATCAACAACTTAGTGATCAAAACTTTGTCTGTGTCCAAAAATTGGTCTCTGTCAGTCATCAAAAACTTAGTCCTTATCAAAAATTGGTCTTTGTTAGTCGTCAAAACTCTGTCTATGTCAGAATCTCATCTTTTTCTAGTCTTATGTCATACGAGTCTACTAAATTATCATTTGGCTATATACCTATTGTCGTACGAGTCTCAATTGGTCATGTCAGTTTGTCGTCTTGTCCTATAATAATTGTCGTCTGAGTATACAAAATTGTCATTCTGTTACTATAAAATTGTTGTTTGGCCTTTAGCATATTATCCTATGAATAATCATCATACTCATCAGATTGTTGTCTAGAGGTTATTAAACTATCATGTGAGTTTAGGCAGAAACTCGTACGAGAAACTATATTTATCGTCTGGGAAATATTAAATTTTCGTCTAGGTCATAAAACTCTATCGCACGAATTCTTGATTTTTTTAGTCCAGAAACTTGTCTATCTACACACTTTTCTAGAGCTATCATACTTTTCTAATCAGTCTACAACAAGCATAAATTTGGTCATCATAATTCTGAGCATAAACAATCTTTATAGTGTACCCCTATTATTGTGTTGCACGATTTTGTTGATCATCTTTCAGCTAGTTTAATCAACCACTTATCAAACTTAAGTTACTTTGATCACTTATATAGGATAGATCATTCCTGAAACTAGACTAAGTCTTATTCACTTCTCTCAAATCAAACTAAGTTACTTACATCACATCTTATACAGGATAGATCGTTCCTGAAACCAGACTGAGTCTTATTCACTTCTCTCAAATCACTGTGTCAAACGAACAACTAGCTTCAGTTTGATCTTGACTTCTGCATCACATCTAGCTCTCGGTCCCATTGGTTGTAAATGGGCCACATGTAGCCTCCATCTCTTCCATGATTCCTCCATCTCCTAAGACCTCAACAACAATCCATATCATACCCCTCAAATAATGAACCTAATGATGAAACTTTTCATGTTGACCCTAGAGGGCTATCTCAAGGGCCATCCCATACAATGGTTCAAAAAGATCCTATCTCCCTAGAATCCATGAGGATCTCATTATACCTTTCCATTTCTTCCAATATGATCCCCTTCCATCTCAAGAGAAAATAATCCTTCATAAGAAAGATCATGATTCCTCTTCCACCTTTTCAAATGATTCTATTCAAAATAGAGAGTCAAACACCCTTCCTACTCTATCCAATGGTCCTTTTCCACGTCAAGATCAAATTATACATTCATATCCTTTTTATAATCATCCATGTTCACCTCAAGGATCTATCATGCCTATAAATCCCTTTCATAATCCTACAATTCAAAACATATATAAAGGGAAAGGGGTAGACCTTCACAAGAAATAACCCCTCCATGTTAAGGAAACTATTAAGAGTCATGGCCTCAGTGACATTCCTCAAAATGTTGGTACCCTTACTAAACCCAAATCCAAGTACACAGCTTCCTCTTCATCTCTTCCACCTATTTTAGGACCCTATATCCCTCCATCCCTTATGTGGGATCACCAAAGGTGTACATATTTGTGTACCTTCCATGCATCTAGAATGACACAAAGGCTGATTGAGAAAAAGAAAGAAAAATTAAAAGCTATATGGTTTTCTAAGGAACTTGTAGAAGCAATGCGTTCCAAGAAACTGCAAAAGCATGAAAAATCAAAAACCATGTGGATCCCTAAGCATCTCCTTGAAGCACAATAGTCTAAATGAAAAATCCAAATCAATAGCCAAGATTATTGTTCCTCCATCCAAACTTCCAAATTTATTTCTCCATCACCTCCTTCATCCATTTTGGATCCTTATATCCCAAAATCCTTGGTTGTTCCTGTTGGTATTATGGATGACTTCGTCTTGTGTTGCATTGATTTTTTCATTGATGTCAACACTTATCTTTCTGGATATTTACATTGTTGATTTGGCACTCTAGTTATATTGGTTTATTGTTGAACCGACACATTGTGGTTCCGACATGGATATTGGCTTTTCCACAGTCACTAGTATATGCTTAACGGGAAGGATATATAGTTCACCGGTAGCTGAGGAAGTTTATGATTACTTGTTATCATCTAGAGATCATTTGGTTATTACGAAGACATGGATTGGATGTTTAGATTTGGTGTTTTTCTTATTGGTCTAATTGGGTTCACATATTTGCCTTTATCAGTGGATAGGTCTAGGTTATGGACCAATGCAAGATATCACATTCTAGATCAACACGACATGTTTTGGAAATGGTTTATTGATTGGATAATGTGTAAATGTATTGAGAATGACATATTGTATTGTATGAAGACTTATTTTGTAATTTATTTAAATGTAATATCTTTAGTGAGCCGACCTCATCATAACGTCTTAGGTTTTGTATAAATAATTGTAAGATCTTATTGAAGATCATTGAATGAGTGTGTGTGAATATTGAAGATCATTGTCCTTGTGCGAAACATGCAGATATTATCTTAAGGTTGAAGGAAAGGTTATGAAGGTGTTTGGCACTCATGGTCAGAGCTTAAACCAATACTAAATCTAGCATTGTAGATGCTATTTTGAAGCAGTACATTGTTATTTGATTTAACCATCCAACTCTGTAGTAAGAGTGGCTCCTATTTTTTGATTGAGTAGTGAGCTCTAGGTGGTTGGCCTTTCTGCATGTGCAAACCCCATTATCGTATTCACTTACAATCTGTAGTAGTATCATCTGATTATGGGTAAGGTTTCCCACTGTGGTTTTTCCCCTTACAGGGTTTCAACTTCAAAATCTTTGTGTCATGTATTGTGGATGTTGTTTCTCTTTCTGTTTCATGCATTAAGTTAAACCGATATTAATATAACCATTAATCTGTCTTACTGGCACTAACTTTTAAGTTGGATTAATTTTTTTTAGGTTGTAATTTATTGACAATTGATTCACCCCCCCAACTCTTATATGTCCTTCCCGTCTCCTAACAATTATTATCATAATGTAGTCCTCTTTTTGTTGAACCCTAACAGCTTGAGGAGATCCTATGGCAGCAAATATTTTTAGAAAGGATAGTCTGAAACTTGATGGAACTAACTATGGTATATGGAAGATCAGAACGGAAACACATATGAAGTGCATTGGAAGAGATATATGGGATGTTACAAATAATGGCAATGTTGGTCCTACTCTGAATAACCCTCATCCACCAACATTGGCTAAAGACTTGGAGAATGATTGCAAATTAAGAGAAGCACTTCTAAGCATATTATCATATCAGAAAATCATGGGATTATCAGACAGATTGACTGCAAAATCTATTTGGGATAAAGTGGAAACATTGAATGAAGGAGATACCCCTATCAAAATTGCAAAGCCGGAATGTTACCGGGTCAGGTTTTAAAATTTAAAAATGGAAGAAGATGAAAGAATTTTGAAATTTATGGAAAGAGTTAATGAAATTATTTTAGGAATACAATGTCATGGAGGATCTTTTTGTGAAGATGAAATTGTTTTTAATGTTTTAAGAGCTTTGCCACCGGCTTATAAAATGAAAGTGATAATATTAATGAGTTGAGAACAATGTATAATACGTCAATATCTAGAGATACTTTGGTTGGAAAACTTTCAGCATTTGAGCTTGAATAATTTGGTCCTATTGCTATAGTCAAAACTAATATAGCTTTCAAAGCATCATCATCATCATCATTATCTGACAAATCTGATTGGAAAGCACTTTATGCAAAAGAACTTGAAGATATCAGGAGAGAAAATGAAGAACTTGAAAAAATTGAAGCACTATTTGCAAGGAAGATGCCTAAAGGTCCAACAGGAAGTAAGTATGAAGGTAAACCACCTTTCAAATGTTTAATTGCAATAAAGTTGGTCATATAGCATCTAGGTGTTCTAATAGACATGCAAGACTAAGAGAGCAAGTAAAGAGAACATATAAGTCTAAACCTAAATATTAGAGATACAGATTTAAGAAAAACATAGATAAGTCATGTTACTATGCAGATGAAGGTGTTACAGATGATTCAGATGAACATCCACCAGATAGTGGATGTGCATTTGTTGCAATAAAATAAGATCAACTGGCACCTATTGTCAAATTGGTAGAGCAAGCTTAAGCAGCAAAATTGAAGAAAATGATGAATGGATCATTGATAGCGGTTGCTCACATCATATGACTGGTGAAAAAAGAAAATTCTTATCATTTTGGGAAATTCATGGAGGTCTAGTAAGATTTTGAGATGACAAAGCTTTTTTAGTCAAAGGAAGAGGCATTATATCTTTGGATGGTAAGCACAATACTAACAATGTTTATTATGTTGAAGGTTTAAAGCATAATCTTTTGAGTGTTGGTCAGTTAGTCAAAAAAGGATTTCAATTACAATGCAAGAATGGAAAATGAAAAATCAAAAATAGAACTGGATTAGAGATTGCAACCGGTAATCAGACTAAAGGTAATATATTTCATTTGAATACCAATGATAAGACATGCTTGATTGCACACATTGATGAAAGTTGGTTATGGCATAAAAGACTCAGTCATGTGAATTTTGATTGTATTGTAAAGATCAGTTCAACTAAGGCAGTAAGGGATTTACCTAAGATTCTAAAACCTCATAATCTGCTATGTAAGGAATGGCAAATGGGAAAGCAAGTTAAAACAACATTTAAGAGAATTTCTTAGAAATCCAATAATATTCTTGATTTAATTCATATTGATTTATGTGGTCCAGCAAGAACAAGAAGTCTTCAGGGTGATAGATACATTATGCTAATAATTGATGATTATTGTAGAATGCGTTGGGTTACTTTTCTAAGGGAGAAATCAGAAGATTTTTGAAGATTCAAGATATACAAGTCAATGGTAGAGAATGAAACCGGCAAGAAAATCAAATGTTTGAGATATGATCAAGGAGGAGAATTTACATCTAGGGAATTCAATACATTTTGTGAGGAGAATGGAATCAAAAGACAACTATCAACACCCCAGACACCCCAGCAGAATGGCGTTGTGGAAAGGAAGAATAGAACTATACTGGATGCAACAAGAACCATGATGATGGAAGAAAATCTACCTCATGTGTACTGGAGAGAAGTAGTGAATATAGCAGTTTATACTTTCAAAAGAGTTCACTTCAGAGGTGAAACTAGTAAGACCCCTTATGAACTATGGTTTGGTCATACTCGTACTCTTAAATACTTTAGAATATTTGGAAGCAAATGTTATATTAGGAGAGATGAGTCTATTGGCAAATTTGATCCTAGAAGTGATGAAGGAATATTTCTTGGTTATTCAACTAGAAGCAAGGCATATAGATGTTATAATATAATATTGTAGAAAATCATTGAAAGTACTATTGTGAAGATAGATGAACATTTTAGAGGATATTCAAGATCGGTAAGTTCTGAACTGGCAGTAGAAATGATTATAAATGAACTGGCACAGATTGCAGTGACACAGATTGAAGAACCAGTCACATCAGCATCATTAGAAAACTCAACTGTGACTGAAGAACAATAGCATGTGAATGTAAATAAGAATAAACCCAGGTATGTAAGATTGAATCATTTAGAAAATTAAATAATTGGAACTAAAAATCAAGGTGTTATGACAAGAGGAAGATTGGCAAATGAAGAGGTATGTTTAATTTTTGAAGTTGATCCAGCATCAATTGTTGAAGCATGTCAAGCTAAACATTGGATAAAAGCAATGGAAGATGAGTTAGAACACGTTGAAAAGAATAATACTTGAACATTAGTTCCTTTGCCTGAAGACATAAATGTAATTGGAACTAAATGGGTATATAGAAATAAACTTAATGAGGATGGTGAAGTAATCAGAAACAAATCAAGATTAGTTTGTAAAGGTTATTCTCAGAAGGAAGGAATTGATTATAATGAAACCTTTGCACCAATAACCAGAATTGAAGATGTAAGGCTATTTCTTACATTTACAGCTCACAAGAACTGTGAAGTTTATCAGATGGATGTAAAATGTGCATTTTTGAATGGAAATCTTGAAGAAGAAGTTTACATGGAACAACCTGGCAGATTTTCATTGACATATGATAAGGATATGGTTTTCAGGTTAAGGAAAGATTTATATGGATTCAATCAAGCTCCCAGAGCTTGGTATGCTAGACTAGATAAATATCTTTTAAATATTGGTTATACTAAAGGTAATGCTGACAATAATTTGTATTACAAAATTTATAATGATGACATTTTGGTTATTGAAATATTTGTGGATGATATCATTTTTGGAGGTGAAGAAGAGTTATGTAACGACTTTGCTAACAAGATGCAGGAAGAGTTTGAAATGTCTATGATTGGAGAGAAAAAAATTTATAGGTTTGTAGATTTCTCAAATAGATAAAGGTATATTCATATGTCAAACAAAATACTTGAAGGAACTCTTGAAGAAATTTTATATGGAAAACTCCAAACTGGTAAGCACTCCTATGACTACAACTGATAAATTGACATTAAAGGATGATTCAACTCCTATTAATCCAACAAGGTACAAATCTATGATTGGAGGATTATTGTATTTGATACAAACCAAACATGATATAATGAATGCAGTGTGTATTGTTTCAAGATTTCAAAGCAATCCTAAAGAAAATCATGAAACTGCAGTAAAAAGGATTTTCTGATACCTATAAGGAACAAAAAATCTTGGTTTATGGTATCCTAAAGATGAAAATTTTGAGTTATGTGCATATATAGATGCAAATTGAGCAGGGGGTGTGGATGACAAAAAGAGTACCACTGGTGGAGCATTCTTTCTTGGCAGAAGATTAATTTCATGCATCAGTAAGAAGCAAACTTGTACATCATTATCAACAACAGAAGCATAATATGTTGCAGCAGCAACTAATTGCACTCAAGTATTATGGATCAAGAAAATGTTGAAGGATATCAAGGTAAAATGCAATGAACCGATAATTATTCATTGTGATAACTCAGCAGCAATAGATATATCAAAGAATTTGGTATTTCACTCTTTAACAAAGCATGTTTCTATTAAGTATAATTTTTTGAAAGAAAATGTTGAAGCAAATGAAGTGAGATTGGTTTATGTGAATAATAAAAAGAAAATTGCAGATATTTTACAAATCCTTTGCCTAAGGAAACATTTGAATATCTCAGAGAGAAGCTTGGGGTAATTTCCCCACAGGCAAAGAATTGAATGATGAAGATTGGCATCGAACTAGCAGGGACTAACAGAAAAATATTTTTCCGGCTTTGATGAAGGAGAGCTATTTCTCAAGAGGATTAGTTGGTTGTATGTTATGTTCTGATTTTTTATTCTTGACTACTTTGGCATTTGATGCCAAAGGGGGGAGATGTTTGTGGAAAAACATTGCGCTTTGAAGATTGGGGGGAGATGTATTTTGGTTTTGGTTATATTGTTTATGTTTTTGGAATAGAACTTTGTATTGATCTATTTTGGGAGATTGTTTGTATTTGGCATTCTATTTTTGGCACTTAGATGTTTTTCCATCTAGTGTTGGAATCAATGCCAAAGTGGGAGATTGTTGGTATTATTGATGACTTCGTCATGTGTTGCATTGGTTTTGTCATTGATGTCAACACTTATATTTATGGAGGTCTACATTGTTGATTTGGCACTCTAGTTATATTAGTTTATTGTTGAACCGACACATTGTAGTTCCGACACGGATATTGTCTTATGCACAGTCACTGGTATATTCTTAACTGGCATGCTATATAGTTCACTAGTAACTTAGGAAGTTTATGATGACTTTTTATCATCTGAAGATCATTTAGTTATGTCAAAGACATGGATTGGATGTTTGTATTTGGTTTTTTTCTTATTGGTATAATCGGGTTCACATATTTGCCTTTACCAACAAATAGGTCTAGGTTATGGACCGGTACAAGATATCATGTTCTAGATTAGCACGACACGTTTTGGAAATGGTTTATTGATTGGATAATGTGTAAATGTATTGAGGTTGATATATTGTATCGTATCAAGACTTATTTTGTAATTGGTTTAAACATGATATCTTTAGTGAGTTCACCTCATCATAAAGTCTTAGGTTTTGTATAAATAATTGTAATCTTATTGAATATTATTGAATGAGTGTGTGTGAATATTAAAGATCATTGTGAAGAGATAAAATAAGAAGATCCTTGTGTGAATCACACAGATATTATCTGAAGGTTGAAGGAAATGAATTTTATGAAGGTGTTTGGCACTCATGGTCAAATCTTAAACCGGTACTGAATCCAGCATTGCATATGCTATTTTGAAGCATTACATTGTTATTGGATTTAACCATCCAACGGTGTATTCAGTGTGACTCCTATTTTGTGATTGAGTGGTGAGCTCTAGGCAGTTGGCCTTTCTGCATCTACAAACCCCATTATTGTATTCACTTACTATCTGGAGTAGTATCATCTTATTGTGGGTAAGGTTTCCCACTGTTATTTTTCCCCTTGCAAGGTTTCCACGTCAAAATCTTTGTGCCATGTGTTGTGGATGTTGTTTCTCTTTTTGTTTCATGCATTAAGTTATATCGATATTAATATAACTGTTAATCTATCTTACCAGCACTAAGTTTTATGTTGGATTAATTTGTTTTGGGTTGTAATTTATTGACAACTAATTCAGCCCCCGTCTCAATTGTCCTTCCCGGTTCCTAACAATTCCTCCATCCAAATCTCAAAATCTGAGATCTTTTTTCCTTTGTTAATCCACCATCCCTCAAGATGTGTGCCAATGGTGATCCCACAAATTTTTGCATTCTCTCATGCACCAATATTTCAATATCTGATCCATAATCAAACACCTCATTTTCATCCTTACATACCCCTTATCCAATCCTCTGCATAAGACTTTACCCTAGTTTCATTGCAAAATCCAAAAAACTAAGGAAATCAACATTGGAGGTGTTGAACATGTACACTCAGTTGAGTTCTTATATCCTATTGGAAAAGACATCTTTATCATACTATTCAAGAAAAGACAGATAAACTACCGACACAAAAATGCCTAACCCTATGAATTACATGCACCTTAAACAATATTATATCTAAGGGTTGGGTTAGTTTAGCATTTTCTTTCTGCACTGCATATCATTTTTTTAAAAGCACTATATCACATGTAGTTTCTTTTTTTTAATGCATCACATTCACAAAAATTTTGCATTTACATATAGCAACATCAATAGAACAAGGCAATTGTCCAAGTTTATCATTTGTTTGTATTCAAGGGAAAAGAAGGTTGTCTCCTTTCTTAGATATTGAGACATGAAGTCTTTGATGTCCTAAGGTCATTCATTTTTAACATTACCCTATGATGATGCTTTACTTATGGTTGGGTAGTGATTTCACTATTTGAGATGTGTTAACCCAAAATCTATCAATTGCTATATCTCAAACATATTAATAAAATCTCTAATTCATTCTAGACAACTAGTTGATCATATGGCTAGTGAAAAATCTAAAATTCTACTTCAGGGCCATTGTAATTGTCATAGCCAAGTAGGTTTCATTACTTACAATTCAAGAAAAGAAAATATAAAAAATAAAAAGTGATATGCCAAATATTCATCTCAAGGCAAAAGAGCAATTATATATAACTGAAATATCATGCATACAAGTGCGACAAAAAGCTTGACTATAGGAACATGCAAGTAACTCCATGAGGGCTATGGAAACCTACTGGCAATGGAGCAATATTTGAGAAATTATAGTCTATAACCTCGTTAGAGCTCTAAAAGCTTGTTGGCAACGAGGCTCTATTTGGGATGATTTTGAAGTTAGAATAATCCATGTAGCTAGTCATATAGGATGCCAAGGATCTTTAGTGAACAAAAGAGTGGGAATTAACTCATTTGCACTCACATGGGAAAAACAAGATCAAAGTTTCAAGAACCAATGAGGACATTTTTTGCATCTCCATTTGTAAATCCTAGTCACTAAGTGTGTTAATTTGGATGTTCCAAGGGACCTTAAGGATCGATTGACTGCTTATCTATGAAATATTTTGTACCTCCAATTCAATTGGTGTATTAAAAAGTGCTAAAAAAACACGGTCATCCTTGTTCGAATAGGAAATGCATCTTCATCATGCATATTGCATTACCATAGTCATATCAAAAATTCATTGTCTCCACATGCATTATTTTGCATATCATCATGTCATATAGGTCTGCATACTGGGGGCATAGCTAAAAAAATCATAAAAATCATAAAATATCCTGAACAAAATCCTAAAAATAAAAAACTCACAAAAAAAATAAATAAATAGAGAGAAAAAGAATCTTTGCCAAGCAGGTGAAAACTTGGTAAATAGGCACCTCTTATACTCAAGCGCTCCATCTATCAACGCAATGTTGTCATTTCCCATTTTCATTCCCTCTTTCTTGCATCTTTGCTTTCACTTGTACATAACTTTTAATCACTTTTGTGACATCCTGGTCCTTTTGGAATCCTCATGGCCTGAAACCGATCAATGTCATAGTCTTAGGGTAATCAACCGAGCAATTTACATGTCCTAAGCAGTATCAACCAAGTCATATTTTTGTTAGTGGTACCCAATCATCCACTCAGAGTCAGTCACATGTCTCCTAACTACTGAATAGTTTGTCACTGAGTAAACAAGCAAAACAAGACTACTAAAAAGAATCACTAAATTGTTTGAGATATGCATGAAATTTTCTTTGTGTGTCATCTTTTATATTGGTTTTCACTTATTATCCCCCTGAGTAACTCGAGAAAGTCTATCTTGACTAAGAGGAGCAAGGATTGGGGGCATAATACTTTTATTTATTTTTTGCTTATAGGAATGAATCTAATGATCTAGAGACATCTAATCAGCTAGGTGTTTTTGATAAGTGCCTTCACATCAAGGTGAAATTGCCACACATACCTCGACTCCTCTTATTTGTATGCTACAGAGAGGTTGGATTAATTTCTTTGTTTGTTTTGAGGGAATTTCTTTAATGTGCAATCCGGATGCATGTGTAATCTACCCAAGGATATGAATGGAAAAAAAAGGGTCATTGTGGACAAGATAATTAATATTGCATACGAAAAGAAAGGAACTCTATTTTTCCTCCTCTATTTGTAAATGCTCAGTGATGAAAATTAAGCATTCCAAATCTAGTGACTAGGTTTAGGTTGCATTCATTCTAAATTTTATGCATATTGAGTGATTTTGGCATGATAACAATGATCTCTTTATTTTTTGAATGAGAGTTTGAAGCATCATCATTTCTCAGATAAGTGGTATCTTATTTCATCATCATTTGTCTGATCGAGTACTCATGTATTGATATGTTAGCTGCATACATAAGCATCTTATATAGATCCATACATTTCATTATTACTTATTTACATTCATATTATTGCATAAAGAAAAATAAACATTTGCATTACTAGTTACTCATTTTCATCATTTATTTGCATATGAAAAAGAAACAAAAAAAATAAACATCCATTTTTCGGCAGTACATACATCCATATTGAAAAGATATGCATACATATAGAATAAAGCATATAGAAAGACATCTCATAATCAATCAACACAAGTATGATGAAATAAAATCAATATCTTGTATATATCATCATAATCTCAGTGTCTCAAAGTACAAATGATATTAATTGTCATATACAATGTCTCATCAGAGCAAGAATCGTATAGGCTACAAAAATGGGGTACATAACAAAATCTAGGAGAGATAACAAAGATATCTCTCTACCTCTCCCTCATGGCCAGGTGGAGGAGGTGGTGACTACTGACCAACGTCTTGTTTGGGTGCCCTAGCTCCCTCTGATCGAGCTGTATACTGAGAATATGGAACAACCTATTGTGCCACTCGGACCGCTACACTATAAATGACAACATAATAGGCTGCCTAACTCGTTTGATGTAACACCTTTTGCTAGAGAGCATCACACTCTGCTCTAACCTTAGCAAGTTTTCGGTCCCAGGCTGCAAGTTGTGTCTGTGCCACCATCAACTATGACTGCAAACCTACCAATCTAGTCCTCAGAGACTATACTACATCTAATACCCCCTTCTCTCTCATAGCCTCTCCGCCTCCCTCCCTTCCTTTCTGATCATCCCTCTATTGCCTCACCAATGTAGGAGCTTCTCTCTCCTCCTCACCTCCACCCTCTTCTACCCTGGCACCACCGACCTCCACCCCAATAGCTCCTAGGGATCCACCCTCCCCTCTTTATCACTATCTAGCTCTAGCTGGTACTCTGCTGCTACTAGCCCTGGGATCACCTCCTTCCCACCTAGGAGCCTCCACTCTCTATCCCTTTACCTATCCCCATCCCTATACCTGACCTATTACCTATTCCTGTACTGGTGCCTCATCCTCAGCCTCCTCTGTAAGAGGTGCATTCTCTCTGGGATCCATAAAATGAGGAAAACGATGTCTCTAGAACCAATCTTTGTACTAGGGAAATACCCCCGCATCTGTGACATCCTCTAAGTAATCCCATCTCTGTCAGTGTACGTCTACTAGCTCATGCATGTTCAATGCATATGATAGTCTTAGGGCCCATCCTTGTCTCTCCTCGTCTCCATACTAGGCATAAGTTGTAAACTCCTGGGATATACCCTACAGTCTCCCATACTGCCTCATCACCCTGGATACTACAAACCACTCAGTGATAGACACTAATCAGCCAATGAGAGATCAATTCATAAACATGTCCTTCCTCTAAGCACTCCAATCATCCCACAGCTCTAGAACGCTATACGGTCTCCACACTACAACGATCAGATCATCCAGCTATTTCCTCCAATAATTCATCTTGCCCAAATGGGGCTAAGTAACATGTCTTGAATATCTATACACAATGGGCTGACCCTCCTCTCTCGAATCAGCAGCTATCGGCCTGTATACTAGGATATACTCCAAGGCCCAAATCTACAGAACCAAAACACCTGTTGCCATACTCTTCACCCCAATATAGGCTATCTCATGCATCTCATGATAAATATGGGCAAGCAAATATGATCCCCACCCTAGTCTCTCAAGATGAGTCAAAAGTCTCTCAAGCATCCTTCCCCAACCGCAAAGAAAACCCTATTGTCCTCTATCAGGCATAATAAAACAACCAATAATACTTGCTAAAATGCATTCCATAGGATACTGATCACCATACCTTCCCATCATATCATCCCAAGTAATAGTGTGCTCCAAAATGGTCTCATCATGGAATATCCATCTCAATACTAAGACACATGATCGCTGAGTAGAATCATAGTCAACCTTGTCTCCAGCAAACAAAATCCTCAAAATCCTATACACATCCTCCGATGTAATCATCATCTCTCCAATTGGTAGATGGAAGGTGTTATGCTCTGAATGGAAATGCTCAACTAATGTAGTTAGCATCTTGTGATTCACACGGATATCCAACATCTGTAAAAGGTACCCAAAACCGCACAAATCAATATGTGCTCTATCTGCATCTGATAAACCACAAACTAGCCTCATTGTCAGCGGATATACACACTAAAATAGGATATCCGGCAACCGAATCTACAAAATCAAACATACAAATTGTTAGCACGTGATCCACATTGCACTAAAAATGTGTTAAAAATGCTCGCAAATCCAAATATGCAAAATGCCAAATCAAAAATTCATGTTTAAACCCTAAAAAATGCTTGTTGTTTTTCATACGAGTTTTTACTAAACAAGCAAAAACTCATACGAGTAAAGAATACACTCCATACGAGTAACAATCCCCATACGATAAAACATATATTGTCGCATGATACAATGGTCACCCACGAATAATCTCGTACGAATCATGGGAAGAGATCAGACGACAAACCTTGTCTAACTATATGATAAAACACTAAAGTGACAATTTGTCATATGAGAAACGGTGTCTCACCGCACGACAAAACGATACAAACGACTTTGAATGAAAATAAAATGCAAAAAAAATCAACAAAAATTCAAAATTCAAGAAATACATAGGCCTAACATAGATCACTTACCATTGGTTCGTAGTTCCGCGGTCAATTATGTCATCTCTAGTGCTCAAATCGATGCTCCTGGATCGAAATGGCCATTTTTCTCCGCATAGGGCTTTTCAAATTTCAAAATTTGGGAGGTAAAAATGAATTATAAATGACACATGAACCCCTTATATATCCTAAACCCTAATTTTTAAACTTGCTCCAATGGACATAAAACTTGTACCCTAAGCTAAATCAACTGTCCAAAGTCCATTTTCAGGATTGAAATCGAAATCCGAGATTGTCTTCCTAGTCAATTCCGTACAACTATGACCACTTGGCGCTTTCATCAACTGCTCATTCTTTTCTTCAATTTGTGCTCGATTTCTCATCAATGGATGCTAAATTTTTAAATGGCCCTCTGAATCATTATTTGCAATCAAATAATTAATCACTTAATCTTATTATCAAATTGCTTAAAATCATTGCGCAACCTGCGGATCTTTTGATTTCACTCCCGACAGGGCATACTCATGACATTATCAATGATCACATCCTCAAAGGCAAGAATTTCTTTCAAAATCTTACAATTCAAGCAGCTAATCTTTACAGAACATCAAACAAGACCTTATCACTAGGGGCATCTCAGCTTCATCACTTCATTTCAAGTTGAGATTTCTCGATCATCTGAATCAAATCAATCTCTAGGGGCATATCAGTTTCATCGCATCAAATCATGTTTATATTTTCTTCATCTAAATCAATCTCTTAACTTTAATCAGCTTCATCTCTTTTCATCAAGTTGACTATTCATTTAAACTCAATCGAGATTTTAAAGAGTATCTTTGATCGCATGCTCAATCTAAGAAGGTGTTTAGTTTTCTCACATCAAATCAAGCTGGACGGTTTATCTTTGCTAACCATGTCTTGATCCATCAAGTTCAAGATCATTTTTATCTTCGCTCACTGTGTCTAGTTCAATCAAGTTCTAGATCAGCAAGATCCGCTTCTTGATCCATCAAGTTCAAGTTTTGTATCTTTGCTCTTCATAGATCCTAGTTCAATCAAGTTCGGGATCGCTATCACTTTCAATCACTCTATTTAGTTTTATCACTTCAAAACAAACAGAATACCTTGCTCTTCATCTGGTTCATGATCAATCAAGTTCAGAATTGGTATCTCCTAGACATCAATTATTCTTTGAATCAATGAGTTGCTTGCACATTAATTCAAAGAGAGGCAAATGTAATACCCTAAAAATGGTCATCTAAAACCATGGGCCCCTAATCTCGACAACATCACCAAGGTTCTAACCAAAGACAATTAAAATTAATCTTGAGCACACAATTAATTTCTTAAATCATCAATGTCACATGGCAAACTAATCACTCTTAATTAATTAAATAAATATTTAATTAATTGATCATTTCAAGTAAATCATTTTTAAACAATTATCCTATTTATTTTTATTAAATATCCTAGCATATTTAATTAAATAAATCAATTTTCCATTAAATCATCAAAAATGAAATTAATTGAAAAATATAATTTAAATTTGAGAAAAGAAATCAAATCTCAAAGAAAGCAATTAAAACAATTATATCTCAAAATTGAATGAAATAGAGAATAAATCAGTTTTTTTTCTGATTTTATCTTAATTTTAGTTTAATTTCCTTTAATACTGAGAAAAGTAGTCAATCACATCAATTCACCTGGATTGTGCTTCTTCTTGGAAAATCTTGACCGCTAATCATCATTTGATATCAACCCTAGGTTTCTTTCTAATTTTTTTATAAATTCAGGCTCTCATCTCCTAATCAAGGATCCTGGAGAATATATTGTTATCATGTTGTTTTTGATCTAAGTTCATTAAGATTTCATATTAAGAATATTTTCATATTAGTTATTTCATCTTTATTAAATCATTTAGTTTAATATTTATTCATAGTTTAATCATGTTAGCCTAATATTCATTAATCTTGCATATCTTGCATTTATCTAGCTTAATCTTCCATCCATTAGCTCAATTTCATGCTCATACAGATTAAATCCTTCGTTTAGGTGTTGTCTAGTCATTGGTATTGCCTATAGAAATCTGAGAGCAAGACTAAACTCGCATCAACTAGAAGGCAATAGGTCACTTTGTGATGGTTTATTGTTCATTGTTGATTGATTTACTAACCATGCATCTAATGACTTAATTGAAGTGTTGTGTATTCCAGATACAGATATAGGTCCACTTTTCACGCACATGCCTCTACTTTCCAAGTGGGCCCATAGTATTTTTTATGTAGCTAGAGATTTGATAAGTGGTCCTTCGAATTTCGAGAGATTGGGAAAGTGATTCTTCAAATTTTGTCATACTAGTTCATAGATTTCTAGGGTTTCTCTTTTGTGTCAATACCCTTTTGAATGATCCCTATAAGTTTTTATATTTGGTAGGATTTCTTGAGTTGGATAAGTTTATTACAAAGGACTATTCTTCACAAATGAAGAATGCCACTTGGGATATTGTTCCTCTTTCTAAGGGAAGAATTTTTTTTTCCTGCAATTGGATTTATTATAGTGAATATGTTTTAGATGGTTTTATTGACAAAAATAAGGCTATCACTATTGTTAAGGGGATTCAATAGATGGAGGGTATTAATTATTTTGAAACCTTTTCTTTTGTTACCAAGTTCGATTCTATTCACCTTGTCTTTTCACTTCCAACTTTACAAGGTTGGTCATTTTATAATATAGATGTGAAGAGTTCTTTCTTGCATGTTGGTCTTAATGAGGATATATATATGGAGAAACCACATGGATTTATGCAAGACCCTTCACTTTTTTATAGGAAGCATAATTCATTGTATGGTCTCAAACAAGCCCCTAGGACTTAGTTTGAAAATATGGATTTTTTTGTAATCCTCTTATCTCTCACATTGTCATTTTCATCTTGAATTTTATACTAAGAGACTAGAAAGTAATATTTTGATATTTGTGGTGTATGTAAATGATTTTATTATTCAAGAAAATTCACTTTCCTTGATCCAAAGTTCTCAATGATTATCAGTGGATTAATTTAGTAAGATATATCTTATCCTTCTACATATTTTCTTGATGTATATTTTATTTAATATTTGGATGTGATTCATCCTCATCACTAGAATTATTCCATTTACATGCTTAAGAGATTTGGCATACTTTACTATTTGCATCTCTTTTCTAGAGATGTGTTTTTTCTCTTTTCAGTACTTTTCTCCTTTTCTCCAATAATTAGAGATTTTCCTTTTCATAATAGGTATCTTATGAGGCCTTTACTTACTAGAACCCATTCTATGCATTTCATGCATTTACATTTAAATATTATTTTCTTATTTCTAAGATTTGGTTAAGTGGGGATGTTATTAATTTCTATAAATAAGAGGAATTCTTTACTAACTTAAGTTAATATATTAATTCATTCAACTAATTTTAGTTTCCTAATTTTACATTAAATTTCTCTAGATTTTTCTAGAAAGAAATTCCTTATGCTTTATTTCATTTATTATGAAAATTTCCTTTGGAAGAATATAAAAAATATTTTGTTACTACTCTTATTTATGGAAGGTTTTCTTGTTTGGTATTTTATGTTGTAGGTGATATTATTGCAGAGTTTAACATTTCTAAGAAATTTAACAACTACTTTTCTAACATGGTTAATTGTGAAATAACCTATACCCATGAAAATCATGTGTAAATGTACATCCCCTAGTCTAGATGTAGTGCCCCTTCCTAACTCATCCTTTATGAGAGGATATGATAAACACTTTTAGATTTGTGCATGTTTTGATATCTCTTGTATCATTCTTATACTTATATTCTCTTTGACATTAGTAGATTCATTATGATTTTTGTGGATGGAGTTGTATCATGGACTATTATGATGATCAGATTTATGTTTAGTGATCTAGATTCACTCATTACTCAAGTATGGGTTATATTTATTATAAGAATATGATGGTATCTTACTAGTGATAACCCTACTTCATGATTATATTGTATGAGTAGATGCTAGGGTTGTTGTGATTTCTTTTTACTATATTCGTGATAGAGATGATGTCATATCACTCATTACAAGTATGATATGATGTTATAGTTCTCTTCACTTGCCTGGTACTTATGATATATGAAATTGTACATGTTGTCTTATGGTCATTGGTGGTTGTAGGGTTGCAGCTACCATACATCAGCTCCACCTAGTCTCACAAGTCTAATCATTTCTCTATCCTAATAGCAAGTTCATCGAAGATGACATGATTTCCTACACACTCTAGGCTTAAGTTGTCATCCTAGTTAGTTGAGTGTCTTAGTGTAAGTAGTTATGTTAGTAGCTTGAGTTGTGGTCATCTTGATATTTTTATAATAATTAAATGAATTCTTATGTTGAAGGAAAGAGTAATCACTAGGAATTGCATGTTAGAACTATTGGGAGAATAAATTATGAATAGTATCATAGATGAGGATGTGTTAGAGTCAATTAAGTAATGGTATTGAGATACCCTAGGGAACGATATATGATGTGATGTTATTTATTCCACTTGCATAATGTGTTATGAGAATATCTATGTTTAGATGTTTATGCATTCTTGTTGATGTATATTTTGTATATGGGTAGTTGTAGCTTAATTTGTTGCATTGGATTAATGTTTAAAAAAAAATTATCTCCATTTGTTAGTTAGATTACTTATTTTCTCTAGGGCATTTTGGCGAGCATTACATCTGGTATGAGCCCGTATTACAAACACTAGGATCTCTAGTTAAGGTGAGCCTGTGTAAAATTTTGTAAAAAATGTATAGCTATCTTCTTAATTGCATACAACTAGATGTTAAAGGATTGTTGTCATGCCTAAATGGTCGGACTTATTGTGATTTTTGGCTTATAGATGCTAGCTTGGTGACAAAAATTATGGTTTTGATCTTGCAAAATATGGTTAAATAAATTTCTCTTAAATATATTTTAATTATTTAGCATGTCTATTATAACTAGTAAGAGTTTGATGACTTATTTTATTTGTTGACTAATGCATCCACCTTGAATAATTGAAGAATAGTAAAGAAACTTTTATTGTCATTATCATACTTGGAGCTAGGAAATGTTTGAAGTAAGATGTCTTACTGACTGATGAATCCTTTAGAGAGGAGATTATGTATAATGTTTGTAAATACTCTATAGGAAATATATAATTTTGTTGTGTTAAAAAGAATATTTATATGAATGTGTGTGTGCATATTTGCCTTAATCTTGCGGCTTCCAAGAGTAAGTCAAGTTTTAGAAGGGAAGGATGTAGTACCCCTCCCTTACTCATCCTCTATGAGAGGATGTGATAAACACTTTTAGATTTGTGCATGTTCCGATATATTTTGGCTCATGCTTATATTGATAGTCTCTTTGACATTAGTGGATTCATTATGATTTTTATGAATGAAGTTATACCATGGACTATTATGATGATCAAATTTATGTTTAGTGATCTAGATGCTCTCATTACTCAAGTATGGATTATATTGCCTACAAGAATATGATTACATCTTACTAGTGCTAACCTCACTTCATGATTATATTGTATGAGTAGATGATATGGTTTTTGTGACTTCTTATTATTGTACTCATGATAGAGATGATGTCATATCACTTGTAATGCCCCTCCTTGACCTAGTTGATGTGATACCCACGATAGGTTCATCAAGGCCATTGAAGGGTGTTTATGATTTTGATTAGGACGTTAGACATTCTGGGGACTCACGTTATCTGTTGGTTGCACAGATGATGATGTAGAGTTCACCCTTGAGCCGACTCTCCTTCTATTTTAGTAGACTTGATCGGATCTTTATTTTGAGTGATGGGTATGATAGATATGATTGGACATACATGATGTGTAGAGGTTATTCTAGTTTTCCATGTGCATCTTATTGATGATTGTAGTAATACATTGCATGATTTCATGTTTCCTGGTAATAATGAGTATGCTCATGTTTAGTTATGACTTTATGTGATTTAGATGTTAATATGATGATGATTAATTTCTATGTATATTTATGTCAAAATTGATGCATTGACGGATAATGTTAGCATTTCAATTTATCATGTACTTTAATAGATTTTATTGATTTTTCTTTATTATGTAATGGATATGCCAACCCTAGTGCGATCTACCTATGATGTGATGTTGCATATTCTATGTGTTTACAGTATGGTTACTGTGTGAATGTCTACATGGGGGAATCAATGTCATGTCACTCATTATGAGCGGGACGTGTTGTTGATAAATTTCTCCCCTTGTCTGCAATGAATATGTATATATGTATGTATGCACATGTATCATTTTGTGGTTTCAGGTTTGTAGGTACTAAGGCATTCATTCCTCCTGGGCAACCGGGTGTGAGCTCCCCTAGCTTGATAGGTGTGAGCGTGCCTCTACCCAATGGAAAATATGTGGTCGGAGGTGTCATTTGTTCCCTACCCACACTCTAGGTCTAGGTTTGTCATTGAGTTATTGTTGTCAGTCTTGGCAAAATTTTCTATGTCGTCATTGTTGTCATGATTTGTGAGTATGTGCCATGGTGAGTTCGATTATTTAGTCTATTGATTTATTTAATTGTGGCTATCAAAATATAGTGATAGATTGATTATTCAATTTATTTAATTTGGATCTATTAGTTATAATGAATTGTGATTTTATTAGCGACAACCACTATTTTGATTTAATGAGTTTCCATGATTCTGCCGACTCTCATTCTTTTTTAGTAGACTTGATCAGATCTTTATTTTGAGTGATGGGTATGATAAATATGATTAGACATACATGATTCATAGAGGTTATTCTGGTTTTCCATGTGTATCTTATTGATGATTGTAGACATACATTGCATGATTTCATGTTTCCTGATAATAATGAGTATGCTCATGTTTAGTTGCGGCTTTATGTGATTTAGATGTTAATATGATGATGATTGATTTCTATGTGTATTTATGTCAAAATTGATGCATAGATGGATAATGTTAGCATTTCAATTTATGATGTACTTTGATAGATTTTACTGATTTTGCTTTATTATGTAATGGATATGCTAACCCTAGTACGATCTACCTATGATGTGATGTTGCATATGCTATGTGTTTACAGTATGGTTACTATGTGACTGTCTGCATGGGGGAATCAACATCACGTCACTCATTGCAAGAGGGACATGCAATTGATAAATTTCTCCACTTGTCTGCTATGAATATGTATATATGTATTATGCACATGTATCATTTTGTGGTTGAAGGTTTGCAGGTACTAAGGTATTCATTCCTCCTGGGAAATCAGGTGCGATCTCCTTGTCTTGAAAGGTGCAAGTGTGCCTCTACCCAATGGCAAATAGGTGGTCAAAGGTGTCATTGGTTCCCTACCCATACTCTAGGTCTAGGTTTGTCATTGAGTTATTGTTGGCAGTCTTGGCAAAATTTGTTATGTCATCATTGTTGTCGTGATTTGTGAGTATGTGGCATGGTGAGTTTGATTATTTATTCTATTGATTTATTTAATTATGGCTATCAAATTATAGTGATAGATTGATTATTCAATTTATTTAATTTTGATCTATTAGTTATAATGAATTGTGATTTTATTAGCGACAAAATCTATTTTGATTTAATGAGTTTCCATGATTCTAATTATTAAGTTGGTAGTTTATAGTTATTTAATTACATCGCATTGGGTGTATTTAATATTCATTATTAAAAATATTTATAAGGTTTATAATTGTGATCTATTGAATTGAGGTAGTGGTTTGATTATTTAATTTATTTAATTTGTGATAATGAATTGTCGTAGCTGAGTGATTATTTAATGTAGCATCCTAAAATTGCAACACTTGCAATTTCGACTGCATTTGGGTCTTCACGATGGCGGTGCAACGTTGAACCTGAATGGAGACCCCAAAACCTCCTTGTGACACCAAAAACTGCATTTTCTGCACCTTGGCCTGATCCCTCCTTGCACCCTACTGTCCCGGGAGGTGGGACCATGGCGCCCAGCGCCCTGGTTCTTCAGGACTAGGGTGCCCAGTGCCCTGGTTCCCCAGGACCATGGTGCCCAGTGCCCTGGTCCCTGGCCCTATTTTGGGCCCGGTCTCTTGTTGGGCATCGGGTCTTTAAGTTTGCAAATTGGAAAATATTGTTTCTAGGTCAGCCTAAGGTCGGGAAAATCAGTCTCTCAACCCTAATTGACAAGTATATAAACTAAATTTCCTCTTCCAAAAAGTGAGGAAGACATATGTGTGCAAAAGGTGGAAGCGATATTCAAACATTCAAACATTCAAGCATTCAAGCATTCCTTCAAGCAATTGAGCATTCTAAGTCTCCATTCAAGGCTAAGTGTTGCATTCAAGACAAGGATTCAACCATTGAAGAGGAGATCACATACAACATACAACATACAACATACATTACACCTTCGCATGTAAGAATACAAACATTCTTACAACAAGGTATCAGTACTTGTTTACATTACAAACATTTACATTTACAGCATTCTCATTTCTTGGTTAATTCCAAAATCGGGGTTTGACCTAAAGGCAAACCCCTAATCCCTAACCCTCCAATCGTCCTCTCTTTTCTATGTGTAGGTTGCAGGTACACGGCTATAATTGAAGATCCAGAATCCTTGTGCAGAGACGAACAGATCCACCTTCGTTTCGTGGATTTTTCGAAGGACCGTGTGCACTCCGGGTGCCATCGTCCTGTCAACTTTCGCTCAAATTTACAGAATAGCATTGTCTTGACATTTTATTGCTAATTCCAGGTCCGTAGCTTCATCCCATATCCCTATCTCCATTTACAAGTGAATCTTTCTTACTTTACATGCATTCCTAGCTCAATCATCCTATCTACATTCTTTACAAAAGAGGGTATCCTTGATGTCTTAACCCTTGAAACTCATTTAGAATCCAATCCTGCATTGTGTGGGATTGGATCTTGTGGGTTTCAACCCCTCTTTTGAATGTAAAGTCTCTCCTAAGTGAGAACCATCAACCCTAGTGACCTCCCTTCTCTCTCCTTGAAGTTGGGGAGGGGAGAACAACTAGGGTTCGATTTTTCCGCTTTACATTTAATAATAAATAATAATTTTTAATTTTAATAATAATAGTGTTATTTTAATTTATTGAGATTTAATGAATTTGATTATTTACTTGGAGATTAATAGTTGGTGATATTTTTTCGCTTGGATATATTTGATATTTAATTATTTAAGGATTATTGAGGCTTTATTTAACATTTAATGTGTATAGCTTGATTTACTAATTGTGTTAATTTATTCTAATTGCCTTACTTATTTTATTTATTTGACAATCAAATCCAATCTTTATTTAATTTATTCTTGCAGGGTTTTGATTATTTAATTAATTATCCTTTTGATTTATTAAATGAAGATATTTTATATAATTGCTATAATTATTTTAGGAATAACATTATTGGGGAAAACAATAAAATAATAACCCCACTTATTGTATCTATGGGTTGAAAAAGAAATATTTCGATGGGCTAGAGAGGAGGTTAGGGTTTTTTTTTACCTTTTTTCTTCATGCTTCCTATGAAAACATGAGGAGATGGGTTTTTTCTTCAATATCTTTTCTCTCTCTCTTCTTTTGCAAAAGAAATGGAGAGTTTGGGGTTTTGGCTAAGTTGACCATTGTGTTTGGGGAATTTGTTTTGGGAGAGAAGATGGTTGTTGTGTTGTTGGAGGATGAAGGAAGTTTCTTCTTCAAGGATTCCTATCATAACATTGGGAGGAGGTTGGTTACCTTCTATTTCCTTGGTTGTGTTTTTAGATTTGATTATTGTGTCTCTTCTTATGCCTGGAATTTTTAAAAATTCGAGTGGAAGAGGGTTTACTTGGCTAATGATTTTACTGTTGTTGAAATTGGAATCCTTGCTGTGAAAATGGAGAGATTTAGAATTCAAGTGAATGGGGGTACATATTATTGGTTATCTCTATTGAATACTTATCTGGGAATCTTGTTTGTGAAAATCGTTGTGATTATTACTTATCTTCCCTTAAACCTAGAGCTCTACTTGTTAAATTGTTTGAGATTGTGGTTCAAAACCCTTATTAAATCTGAGGTTGTGCACTGTTATCATATGTTATTTTAATTTTGATTGGGTAAGGCTATGAACCAACACCCACATTTGGAGGGGGGTGTTGGCCTGTTATGTTGCCCCCTCTGCTTAGTTTATTTGTTGTCGTGTCTAACCCCCATTGACCTCCTTTATTCCTTTCTTTTCTTGTCATTGTTCTACCCATGATGTGGACTGGTTGTGTAAACCACCCACATCATGGGCTTGGGGCATAACCATCCCCATCTATGTCATGGTGGTGGCTTGCACCACCCATGACATGGTGGTGTGATAGCACCACCCATGTCATGGTGGGTGCAAGGAACCACCCACGACATGGTGGGGGGGGGGGGGTGCAGCAGCACCATGACACAAGTGTCATGGCCCTCCTCCTCTGCAGGGTATCACCTACGAGGGGTGCCCTGCTAGCATAATATATATATATATCCCCAATTAAAATGAATGTTGAAGAATTGTTTGGTTGGGATTATAGTATATTTGAGCACCCAATTTGATGGGTTATTACCATTGTCACCCCAAGTTCTATATGTGTAGTTTTGCCTAAGTAGAATTGAACAAGGTAATGGTGTATGGTGTATTAGCAGATAAAATGTATGTTTTATTATTCAGAATGTTGTTGTATTTGTTGACAATTCGGATCATCCAATGTGTATGATTTTAGATTGTGTATGCAACACATGATTGTGTTTGGCTCTTCTCTTGATTCACTTCAACTAGTCATGGTTTATATGGATCTTTTGCTTATGGTTAGTAAGATTTTGTTGATGATAGTAGTATATTTCTGGATTGCTTACGTTTTATCTGTTGTGTGAATTAATATTTTGTCTAGCTAAGGAGTCTTTATGTCACATTATGGAGTCCATCTATGTCTTGGAGAGATCCCATGAGTTATAGTGCAGGCTAAGCGTGACATGTTTGCTGCCCCAACTTTTTTTGTTGTTATTCATCGTGATAGTCATATTGGAAAGTGTCTTGATGTATTTGATTTTTGGAGGCTTCTTGTTTGAATTGTATCCTTAATTAAGGTTTAAATCAATTCAGTGCCATGGTTTATTGTGAGTTCATTTGGTCATTCAAAAAACTCCCTTATCATGATTTTGCCATGAGGATGGCTTGTTATGCTGCTAATTTTATGACAACAAGTGTGAAGACCTTGTTGGGTTATCTTGTACTAGGTCATAGTAGTAATACAATTTTGTTTACACTTTCTTTTGTTCAAGAGGCTCATCTCTTTTCTTCAATGTTGATGTCTAGTCATTTTGAGTATGCATCTATGAATAGTTTGGTAGTTTGTTGTTGTTGTGTTTCAGATTTACTTATTAAATTTAGAGCCTCTTGTAGCATTGCTTATAGGTCCATGTAAATGGAGTAGGCTCCTTTACGACACCTGGAGGTCACAAGAGATGGATTATCACAAGGTTTCTTGTAAGGATATGTGAAATCCAGAGCTCGTGGGCATAGGGGAATTTACCATATTCTAATCAAGTGATAACAAATTAATGAATGGGTATGGGTAGTTAGATAATTAAAAAAAAAAGATAATAAAATTTATAGTGCCTCATGACTCAGTCCTAGGGAGGATGTTTTAGGATGAGCATTAGAAGACCATGGAGAGGGTAAGCCAATCTCCCTTGGTCTCTCAAAGATCGAGATAGCTCTACATGCCCATAGGCTAGTGCCTTGTTCTTGGTTTGGCATGTGATGATACTCTCTTGTACATGTGCTCCCCTTATGTTTACACTTTTGCATTTTGTATTCATGTTGTATCAGCCTCTATAATTTATTGATCATTGTTTTCTTTGGTTTATGGTTGTGTATGTGTCTGAAATTCTCTTGGTCATAGTCCCTTGGTTTTAGTGTCAACCTAGGCTTAGTGTGTGAGTTGGAATCTAGTGTCATCTCCTAGCTCGGGGTGTGGTTCCTTGTAGGTTCCACATTGGTCAGGTGCTTGGAGCTTTTTCCATTGGGATTTTTCCCTCCTTGTTGGTGTACTTCTTCATGCGTGGACTTAGACCCTCCATTGTGATGGCCATGGACTCTAGAGCAGATTTATGTATTGGAAACATCATGATTACTGAGATGTTCTTATTATATAAAAGAAGAATTTATTGTACATTCATGTCTACACTATAGACTAAAATTTCCGATGGGTTCTTTGTAAGGAATCATTATGTAAGATTGGAAATGTGATCATGATTATGTATGTATTGTTCAAGTATGTGAAAAGCATTGTAAACATGACAAGAAACTTAAACCCTTATAATGTAAATTATCGTGCTCATATTGTAATGAGATTAGTACTTAGATCAGAAAGAAAGCATTATGTAACATCCATGTGGTAAGTAATAATGGTACAAATATGAACATGTGATAAAAATAAAAAATAAAAAGGTTTCCTTAGTTTACTTTTATTATGTCATTCTTAACCATAGGAAGAACTAGTACTGAATAGAAGATGTACTTTTATGTAATTATTAATAAAACATAGTTAGATGGTAGATTATTGTTTGAGATAGTTAGACTTGATTAATGACAACTAAACAAAAGATCCCATTAAGATATCAATGAAAAATCAAGAAAACATGAGATTCAATGGTGACATTAGTAAGCATCATCAATTCTAAATCAGCCATAAAGCTGAAAATCAAAATGAAGCTTAGAGGATTAACATCATTAAGATCATGTATAGATATGCATGCATTAATAATATGATTGCAATCAAACATTTAATGTGTATACAATATCAACATATGTACAGAATCATAAGTAAGATAGGCGCATGTAGGTTTTCTTATGATAGCACTAAATAGTATGTCATATAAATAATGCACTATGTGTGTGGGCAGTAATAGAAACAATATCATCATGGTAGTTGTAGTTCATATTTATCATGATAAGGCATAAGCATGAGAGTCCAGTGGGTATGTATTGAGTTATGTGCAAGATTGAAATCAAATGATGTCATGATTTAGATGGTCATGGAACTTAAGGCCTTGTATTGCGAGATAGATCATCAAGTTAAATGCATTATACTCATAGGTGGGAAATGGTCATGACAAAACTATGGATGGGTATCCATTAGTAGTATACATATGATAGAAGCTTCTTATTTAATGTCATGCCCCATTAGTAGTATGCATATGATATAAGCTTCTTATTTAATGGCATACCCTAGAAAGTATATGGATATCCATGCATTAGATAAGTCAAGGCACATTGGAAGCATTATGTATATGTGAATGTAGGCTTGTAGAAATGTATGGTTTGGTTCCTAGAATAAGGTAATGTCAAAGGAGTTTGTCTCATCTTTGATTATGTAGTTGTTAAGAATTTTGGGTGATAGAATACATTATGGAATTGGAGGGAAGCATATTTAGCATACCCTTGTGTGGAGACTTTATGGTAGATAAATCATTAGGTGTATATAAGTATGGTCTTCATGGTTGTAAATCTAATGTGTGGACTAAGAATCAAAGAGTTAATAATGAACTAAGTGGTGACATCAATATTCCCTAGGGAACTAATGAGATAATATAAATATGGTTTCTCTTGTGTTAAGAACTAAGCTTGACAATCAATATTTAATATCCAACACTAATGGTGAAACTAGTTGAACCAACTCTTGTACACATTGCCTAATTCGGTAACAGAAATTTAGCACAATAAAAAAAAAATTATCCTACTCTTTTAGGTTAAATGTTGTAATTTTCCCTAGGGTTTTTTGGTGGGTGCTACATCTGGTATTAGAGCCAAGGTCACAACACTGGGATCTCTTGTTATGGTTTTGTGTGTCTCAATCATGCTGAAAGTATGCATTAGAAACAAAATTGCAACAAGTTAGAAGTGATTCATCCTACTCGAGAATAGAACATATACCACTCACAATTGTTTGATAAATAATGAAAAATGAAAATACATAAATCTTCAACATCTATCTCAAATTTATCCTATTCCCTACTAGTCATAACCTTCTACTCAATACTTGAATTGTGAGCTGATTTTATCATTAGGAAGGTCTTCCAAGAGTTGTAGCTTGGATCATGCAAAATTCTTCCTTGAGAAACATGCAAAGGACTAACAAAGTTCTAAGGGCTAAGAATACTTAGAAGGCCTTCAATGTCAATTACCAATGTGTGTAGAATACAAAAATAACCACAAAAAATATATATAATATAATGGTAAAGATAGAATAGTCCCTGATGTTCTCAAATTGTTTGATCACCTGTATATTACATTGTGATGTTCTTGAATTTAAATCACTCTTGGCATCTCATGGATGTTTAGAAAATAGTTGCATGTAAACCCTTAACTCAATTTGTGTATTTCGAAAAGATTTTCTTGTTATATTGATTTCCTTTCGGGTGATTAAAGGAATATGTAATAGGAAAGCTAAGGTTATGACTAAGCTTATAAGGATTTATTAATGACTACTGGGTGATGCCCTAGACTTAGATGGTGGGATTAATAGTGAGGTGTCCTTGATACATATGGAGGCATAACATAATGCTATGTTCATGTTGGGAAGGAAGTGAAATCAAGTAGATCTTGTTATGTTAGGGACTTAGGTTGGAAATAGAAATGGTTTATGGTAATGGTCAAGATATGTGTAAGAAGGAACTCAAGCATTTACTATGAAGTAGAATTTAAAGGAACCTTAGGAAGATGGAGTGATGGTAATGAATGGGAACCTTCAACTCATGGTTGAAGTAGGATGACTGGTAGAATATTCTTAGCCTAGAGGAGCACAAATCGGTTAGTGATATTTGGGTATTTAAGAAAACTATCAAGTGTTCTATCTGAGCATAAAGCTGCAAATAAGAAAGATGATTGATAGTTGGTGTTAATGATAAGAGCTGCATAGAGTAACTTGCAAGTGAAGCGTAAGGTATATCTAACATGTCCATGATTTTAAATTTCTTCCAAAGGAATGAACCTTTTAGGTGGGATTCCTACTCATGTAAGTGTAAGGTAAATGTAAGATGACTTGTGAGCATACCATGACACAGGATTATATATATATATATATATATATACAAGTTAAGGCACGGTGCATTGACCCGAAGTTTGGACATTCATTTGGTAAAGTTACTATTTTCATGGCTAGTTCTCATTTAGTTATCAACCCAAGGACGTTGTACTTGAAATGGGTTTGCACTATATATGCACTAAGTTCCTTCAATGGCTATTTTGCATTACTGCAGCAACTAACATTATGCAAAAAGGAAAGGCAAGAATGGAAATTATGAAAGGCTACAGGGAAAACTTATAAAAACAATGTTGGAAAGATTTAATATAGATAACAGAAATTACTCTAATCTGGCTTGGCTGCAGGAACAATCAGTGGATCTCTTTCCACTGGCTGCAGGAATAGTCAAAGCAAGAACTTCTACTGCAACTAAAGAAAAACTAATTTCAATGAGTACACATAGGATCACTCACCAAGTGGGCCCCCTTGGATGAGTGATATCAAGCTTCTAGAAAACTACCTTAAACGGATCAAAACAACATAATTTTTATTCTTTGCTTCTTGAAAGTGATTACATATTTTGAAAAGAAACTTAAGAATGCTTATTTAAAATCCTCTTCTCTATTCCTTTCTCTTTTGTCTAACCTCCAAGAAAAAGGAAGATCTTGTTAATAAAGAGAAGATCAACTACAATAGACAACACAAATCATGCCTAGAAGAAGAGGCGGATGATTGACTGATAAAGAAGATAACTAGAGCTTGGTTGTAGGAAACGTGGATCTAAACTGAACCACAGTCTTTGTATTTCGTGGCAGTGTTTTGCAAATTCAATGCCCACTAAAGTTAGACTTCAGTAGTGTTGCTTGGCTGCTCCGCCTATGCTGTACCTTGTGCTCACTCAGCTCCTCTTCAGTTTGATCTTCAGTTATCTCTTACGTGATCTTTCCTTCTTCAAATGCGAAAGGAGAATATCCACTGCGATGTTATTTATTACCTGCACTACATCAAAAACAACATAAAAGGACATACGTACGCATTTTATTTAATTAACACATCTATTAATTCACATATGATATTACCCTAAATAATCTGCATAGCAACAGGAACAAATCACATGGTTGTAGGAATAAATGGCATGGCTGCAGGAATAGACTGGCAAAGTTCAAACATGATTTCTTAAGTTCAAGTTTAACACATGGAATACATATAGTCAATTTACAATACATCACTACTACTATGCAAACCAAAAGATGTCAAAAACCTAAGAGTTTTGATGATAAAAACATGACAAAGTCTCAACTTATCATGCCCCCCAACTTTAAGAGCTTGTTGATCCTACATCAAAAGGAAAAATTTTGACTCTTGCAGTAACTCTCAAATCACCAATGGTGCCCTGACTTGGCCCCCCTCAAGCCAAGTTCCAATAAAATCCTTTCATTTTTTCCAACCTGGACCATCTAGTTGATTCTTTTGTGACTTCATCATAGTTTTGTTCCATAGGCTGACATGCCAAAAGCAACCACATAAGGATTGGGGGTTGAAAGATCAATGGTAGCTAGTTGTTGGCTTTCTCCCTGCCTAACTGTATATATCTAGGGCTCTTTGCATGGCTGCTTGAAAATTTTGTAGTGAATAAGGTTCTCCTTGCTTTAACTGTTCTGGTAAATTATTCCAGCGCTGAGTTAACCCTTCTATTGCAGTTGTCCTATCAGTCTGAACCAAATTCTCATATGCCTGATAGATTTCTTCTCTCATTGGAAGCACTAATTTTCTAACATCATCTCTTACCAGTAATTTTTGCCACTCATAATAAAGAACTCTTGGTGCTTTTAATTCTCTCCTTAATGGTAATGGACAGTCAAACTCTAATTTTTCATATTCCTTGGCTTGTGCCCCCATGATGATCTCATTTTGGATCCATGACATTAAAGATTTGATATGGATATCCCCAATATACAATAAAGGGTTCCACTCACTGTCTGAGGGTACAACATAGTTATGTAAGTACAATTCACATAGCAAATTCTTCACAGCCGGTGGAGAGGTTTGGTAAGTATAAAAGAATTCTTCAGGTGTTTCTAAGGAGGGGCTAAGGTCCCTAATAATGTAGTTTAGTTTGAAGTTCAAATACCACTCCTTCAAGTGCACTGCATAAACCCTTGGAGGTGACCTACACTGCATCAACTCAAGAACCATACCAGCAATTATTTCTACCTTAGCCTCTAATTCCTCAATTCTATTATCTCTCTTTTCAATCTTTTTGTTGTTTATCAATAATCCCTCTCAAACTAGCCCTCTCTATTTCCCATTGTCTATAAAATTTTGAAGCAATAGATAAACTACTTAGGGATGAAGGAGGTCTAATAGGTGCTACCTTAGACCATGGGATTTCCTCAATAAACTCCTCAATCTGAGCTGGCATCTCTCCAATATTTTCCTCAGGCTATTGTAGAATGTCTCCAATAGTCTCTTCAAACTGCTCAGGAATATCTCCAACAATTTCTTCAGGCTGTTGAGAAATGTTTCCAACAGTTTCTTCAAGTTTTTGTGCCATAAAAGCAAGATTAGCTAGTCTATCCTCATCAACTTTTACTTGGATTTCATCATCCGCAGGGCTTCTTTCTTCTTGAATTTCAATATCTGTAGGGCTTCCTTCTTCTGAAGTTTCCACTGTAATAACCTTTTCCAGATTACCCTCAGGATGAGCCTTCCGTGTCTTACTACGTGTTCTTCTCACATAAACCTTTGGAGTGGTTGCAGGAGTTGCTTCAGTTTCTACATGAGTTTTTCTTTTTGTCCTACCCTCTTGGTTATAGGAGGAATCTGAGTTACCTACGGCTGGGCGATGGGTTCTTCATCTGTTTCATCCCTTTCCAACTCCTTCCCTTTTCTTCGAGGAACTGATGAATCTCTTTGAAGAGAAGTAGAGGGTTGTTCCATATTTGCCTCTGTCATCTCTTCCTCCATAATAACCACGGCTCCTTCAGCAACAAGCAAATCCTCATCTTCAGCAACTATGGGGGAAGATGGTTCCGCAACATTTTCTTCTTCAACTAGTGGATTCTCTACAATAGGGGAATCTTCAACCCTAAACTGTAGTATATCCTCAAATATGCCCCATTCCATTTGTGAAATGTCCCTCAGGGACCATTGTACAAGTATCTTAACCAATCCATTATGGCTAATGGAGCAATTTCCATTTTTTCGTGTCTCCTAAGCGCTTGTAAAAATGAGGTGGTATAACAAATTAGGAACATTCACTCGCCGGCCATGTCATAGATGACTAAGTAATTTAAAATGAGATGAATGCAGATTTAAATATCACCCCTCACATGTAATGTATTTCATAACATACAAAGCTACCTGAGGCCACTCTTCTGGTAGAGAAACCCTTCTAGTTTCTTGTTTGTCCACCATTAGCGGTCCATTTGTGGGAATTGTGAACTCTGCCCTGGTGCTCCTTCAATATTTTGATTCTAGAAATAGTTCTCCTTCCTACGGCAACCCCGTTACTTCTGCTATTCGTTGCTCTGTAGCAATAACCCTCAAGCCTTTAACTGTATCTTCTCCTTCATTAAAGGAATGCATAAATTCTGAAGTAATTTCTTCGTTATAATCTTTGATTTTCAAGAAGTAATCTAGTCAACTGTGGTGTCTAAAATAATGCTCACAAAGAGCATCCTGCAGCAACACTTCATGAACCGTTGGCTCATGGCGAATTGGATCACCACCCATCTCTTACTTTGCTATTTTTTACTCTGCAATTGAGAAATAGAAGACCAGAATATCTGACAGACTTGCTAAATTGAAATTCCCATACATATCTCAATTTTGTTGGCAAAATTTACTATTCCCTTGCGTGAAATAATAGCATGATAAGCAATGATGGAAAGAAATCAATTCAGAGTACCAAAAAGGATGGATAATCAATCACTTTGGAAACTAAACCATAAAGCAACCCCCCCCAACTTAACCTAGCACATGTCCACACAAGCTGATAAGATTTTGGGGAGTGGAGTAGATTTAAAAAGGATATAATCATAATGAATTAATAAATGCATAATTAAAACAAAACACAATATACACATACCTGCAGTTGTATGAAAAATGACAGCGAAATAAAGTGAAATGACAGGTAAGAACGTGGGATGGAATTTTATTTACAGAGAAGAATATTCCCATAAGATATGGAAATATTTTATTATGAAGCAGCAAACATGTTCACTACAAAGGCTGTAGGAACTTTACCTTTATTACCTTGCTCAACTGCAGCAGGAAGCTGATGAGTTGCTGCAGGATCATTATTAGTTGTTGCGGGAACCTTGTCTGTTGTTGCAGGAACCTTTGTTTCATCTTATCAAGCAAATTGTTGTAGGAACTCTTGTTTAGTGGCCAGCTTATGATATAGACGTAGTCGGTGACCATTTACTAAGAGTATGAATCAAACAGGATCAATTGTTGACAAACGAACAACTCCATTCTTGAAAACTTCTTCTATCTCATACAAACCTAACCACCTAGTTTGAAGTTTTCCCATAGCATCTTTATATCTAGAATCATACAGTAGTGCCCAGTCACCAGCTTTGAATTTCTTGTCCTTGATATATTTATCATGCCACTTTGCTCTTTGATTTTGAATCAATTTTGTCTGTTGAACAGCTATTTTCCTCCATTCATCTAGAGCATTTAATTGTTGAATGCATTCTTTCTGTGCTTCAGATAATGTCATATTTAATTACAAAGTTGTCCTTAGATTTTTATGCTCAAATTCAATAGGCATCGTTGTTGTTTTGCCATAAACCATCTCAAAAGGTGTAAAACCAATTGGTGTCTTCCAAGTTGTCCTATATGCCCAAATTGCTTTTGAAAGTCTATGAGACCAGTGTTTTTTATGAACAGATACTATTTTTGTAAGAATAGCCTCAAGCTCTCTATTTGTAACTTCTACTTTTCCATTAGCTTGTGGATGATATGGAGTAGATTTTCTATGCCTTATATTGTATTCATTGACCAAAGTTGTTATCAATGTTGAAGTAAATTGAGGTCCCTGGTCTGAGACAATTTCCCTTGGTACTCCATATCTTGTAAATATCTCTTCATAAAGAAACTCAGCTACCCTATTATCTCTTCCATGTGTCATGGCATGAGCTTCTACCCATTTTGTTACATAGTCTGTACATACCAAAATATAAGATCTGCCATTAGAAGGTGGATCAATTGGGCCAACAAAATCTAATCCCCACTTATCAAATGGTGCAACTGATATTTGTGGATATAGTGGCATCTCATCAGATTTTGTAGGTCTTCCCATTTGCTTACATTTGTCACATTTCTATGTGTACTATGTTGCATCCTTATGTAATGTGGGCCAATAGTATCCTGTATTGAGTATTTTCAGTGTTGTTCTTTTGGCAGCAAAATGGCCTCCACATGGCTCATCATGACATGCGTGCAGGATGTCATATGTTTCATCTTCTCTGACACATCTTCTCATGACTTGGTCAGGTCTAGTGTAAAATAGACAATCAACAATCCATGAGAAGTTAAAACTTTTTTCAACTAGAAACCTTCTTTCCTTAGGAGAGAAATAACTTGGCATCTTAGCAACAGCTAAATAGTTGGTAATATTAGCATACCAAGGAGTGTGAGCTTGAATGAGAAACAAATGTTCATCTAGAAAAGTGTCATCTATCACTGTAGAATCCTCTTGTAATTGAAGTCTTGAAAGATAATCTGCAACCACATTAGACTTCCCTGGTTTATCAACAACTGTGATATCAAATTCCTGATCAACAAAAACCAGCGAGCTAATCTACCAGTAATTGATGGCTTATTCATGAGATATCTAATTGCAGTATGATCTGTATGCACAAATATGGGATATCCTGTGATATAATGTCTAAATTTGTTAAGTGCATATATGATAGCTAGCATTTCCTTTTCAGTGACTATGTAATTCAACTCAGGTCCCTGCAAGTTCTTGCTAATATAATATATTGCATTTTCCAATTTGTCAATTTTTTTTCCTAACACTGCTCCTATTGCATAATCAGATGCACCTGTATGGATTTGGAATGGTAGAGACCAATTTGGGCCTTTAAGAATTGCCGCTTGATTCAAAGCATGCTTAAGCTTTAAGAAAGCTTCATTGCATGTTGGGGTCCATTTAAATTCCATATCTTTAGTAAGAAGTGAATATAAGGGACTTGCAATTTTACTAAAATCTTTGATAAACCATTTGTAGTATCCGGCATGACCAAGAAAACTTCTTACATCTTTTCGCTTCACAGGGTCATTGATATGCTGAATGACCTCAATTTTTGTTGGATTCACTTGGATGCCTTCTACAGAGATATGATGACCAAGGACTATTCCTTCTTCCATCACAATGAAACATTTCTCACTATTTAATGATAAATTGTAGTCTTTGCATCGCTGCAAAACTTCTTTTAGATTACCCACTGCTTGCTCAAATTCAGAACCATAAGTTGTAAAGTCATGCATATAAATTTTCATAATGTCTTGAGAAATATCAAAAAAGATACTGATCACTACTCTTTGAAAAGTGGCTAGAGCATTACACAACCCAAAAGGAAGAATAGAATATGCATATGTGGCCCATGGACAAGTAAATGTTGTCTTCTCTTGATCCTCGGGGGCTATCTGGATCTGATTGTAGCCACTAAATCCATCAAGGAATGAAAAATATCTTTTACCAGCTAGAGAATCCAATACCTGATCCACAAATGGTAATGGAAAATGATCTTTTCTTGTTGCTAAGTTCAAAGCTCTATAATCAACACATACCCTCCATTTTCCTCCTTTCTTAAGGACTATGACCAAAGGTGATAAACATTGGTTGTCAAAGATAGGATAGATAAACCCAGCTTTTAATAACTTCTGCAATTCTTCTTTAACTATCTCTTTCAAGGTAGGATTGATTCTTCTTTGAGGTTGTCTGAGTGGGCAACACTCTTCCTTTATATAAATACGATGGGTGCAAACTGCTGGATCTATCCCATGCATATCCTTGTAATCCCATGCAAAAGCAATTTTATGAAGTTTCAACAAGTCCACAAGGGCCTCTTTTTGAGTATTTAATAGATCTCTATTGATATTCAAACATTTATTCAACTCCACTTCTATCTTAATAGTAAGATCATTCTGGTTCATCTCAAAAAAATGAGAAGAAGATAATTCCTGCGGCAACAGAGTATGTAGTATATCAGTGGCTGGAGGAAAGTCCAAACGTGCAACATTCGGAACCAATTCCTGTAATTCATGCTCTTCTATTAATTCATTTATCAGAATTTTATAAATAATTTATTCATCATTATGTAATTGCATGAATGGCCCTCGATTAATCATCATAAGATGATTAATAGAGTCAACTTCCTCAAATTCTTCTCCCAAAATAGGCCAAACGGCTTGTTGTTGTTCAAGCTGGGGTCATGCTGGAGAATAAAAGGATAATGTTTTTGTAGAACTCCCATATGAAATAGTCATATCCCCTAATCTACATCCAATATATGCATCAACTATGGCAAGCCAAGGTCTACCCAAAATCATCGAATATCCTCCCAATGTTGTTTTTGGAGATAAAATCATAAAGTCTACAAGATATTCCCAGGAATCCAAAATAACTACTACATCTTCAATCATACCATCAGGTCTCACTGTAAAGCTATCAGCAAGTTGTAGAACTATGGGTGTAGGCCTTAAACTATTGATCTCAAGTTGTTTCATTACTTCCCTTGTCATTACATTAATGGCTTCCCCTAAATCAATCAAAACATTTTTTATTTGGCTGCCATTAATGACTATACTCATAACAAGACTACCTAGATCAGAATACTTTGGAATGGCAATTTTGCCTAACATAATACCTGCCAATTGACCCATAACATGCACTGTTTGTGGATCCTTTTTCTTCCTGCCAAGTTTTTTTTAGACATGCTTCTCTCAGTGCCTTACCATATATGGGAACATCTTTTATTGCTTGCAACAATGGAATTTTAACACAAATATGCTTTAGTTGATCAATAATATCAAAGCTTTGTTGTTGTTCTGTGGGAACTTCTTTTTCTCACAATTTGTGGGGGAATGGTGGCAATATTTGGTTCTGAGGTATTGTATCTATTGGATGAGAGATTTCTTGCTCCTCTTGTACCTTAGTGATAACTAGATGAGAGGGATTAGGCAAAATTGTCCCAGATCAGAGGTGAATATCATTTAGAGATAAAGAATAGGTTGGGTATTGATTCAAATCAGCTGAATAAGCTTGTGGTTGTTGCTGAGACTTAACATTAGAATTTGGTAACATTTGAGTAGGCAATTGCATTGGTCTAGGAGGTACAACAGTGGCTATAGGAGGAGGCATTAGCACAGGAGGTTGTGGCTGTTGGATAGGTGACTAATAACTAGAAGATTGGGCATTCCATGGCTGGTTCCCCCTCCATTGAGAAGTAGGTTTCCAATTCCCTTGAAATTGGTTTCCTTGGCCTTGAGGTGGGTACCAGTTCCCTTGTGGCTACTGCCACTATGGAATTTGATTACCAAAATGCTCTCCTTGGCCTTGAGAACCATACCAATTTTGATAATTACCAAAATCTTGAGAATATGGTGATTGCCATTGGTTATTTGGTGCATAAGAATTTCCACTATAACTAGAAAAAGAAAGTGGATCTGGAGGCATACCTTGTTGTTGGAAATTTGGTCTTGTTTGAGAAAAATAGAAGACTTTCTCATCCTCACCTTGAATTGGCTTGAATTCAAGTACCTCCACATTTTCTAGCATTTTACATCTGCAATCCTTCTTTCACTGTTTACAATGAGGACAAAATTCTGCAAGAAATGCATCAGCTTCCTCATGCTTATTCTTAGCTGCCAGTGTATCCAACTAGGTAGCCATATTGTTTATAATGTCCTCCTTGAAGTCCTTTAATAGATGACTATTCCAATCTAGAAACTCCAGTTCCATTTGCTTATAATGGTGCTCCTGGTTTAAATCTCTTATTCTTCTTAGAAGCAGATCTAGAATACTTCTTGCAAATTTGCCCTATTTCAACCCAAGTGGATTGTGTAATGTCACCTCCTCCCATAAGATCCAAAGAATCAGTGCATTCATCACTGGTTCCCCTCAAAAATATCAACTTGAGGGAATCTTCATTGATATTACTATTCTTGGACTTTTTGACACTAAACAGGAACCTTCCAGATAATCTTCAAGACTCTCATCTTCAGTTTGTGTCATTCTAAAGATATCATCACCATGACAATCAGTCCCTCTACAATAATCTTTGTATTTTGCAAGAAACAACCGTTTCATCTCATCCCATGTATTGATTGTGCTACTACCCAAGCTCATAAACCATCTCAAGGACGACTCCTTCAAAGTGGCAGGAAAATTTTTGAGTCTATGGGCATCTTTAGTATAGTCAAAACTCCTATAGAGAACATCAAACTCAAACACAAATGTGTCTAGATCCTCTGTCACCAATCCAAAGAATTTAGGGAGTGAAGATGTTGGAATGTTCCTGAGATTAGCATTATCATGCTGATCAGATATGGGAAACTCAAACGTTGGACCTGGTGGTGGTGGTGGTGGATTATTCCTACCAAGAGGTGGGTTCCCTTGCGTTGGACTTGTGGGGGTTGTTACTATAGGAAATTCTTCTTCTTGAAGACCAAAAAGGAACTGAAGACTACCCTCCAGAAATTCAGATTCAAGGTGGTTCAAATTTTGTGCGGCTTGGTAAAGTTCAGCAAAAGGATTTATATCTGGGAAATTATCTTCTGCATGATTAGAATGAGTGGGCAGGAATCTACCTTTGGGGTCTCTTCTTCTTCTATGCATGCAGATTCATGAAATACTTCAAATGATCAGGTATACCAAAACAATTAACTGAAAATTGAAAAGAATAATAACCATAAGAGGTTCTTAGTTTGACACCATCCCCGGCAATGGTGCTAAAAATGTCTACTCCAACAATAATAATAATAACTCTAATTGAAGTCTCAACCTGAAGTTTGGACATTCATCTGGTAAAGTTACTATTTTCATGGCTAGTGTTCATTTAGTTACCAACCCAAGGATGTAGTACTTGAAATGGGTCTTCACTATATATGCACTAAGTTCCTTCAATGGCTATTCTGCATTACTGCAGAACTAACATGATGTGGAAAGGAAAGGAAAGAATTGAAATTATGAAAGGCTATAGGAAAAACTTATAAAAACAATGCTGGAAAGATTTAATATAGATAACAAAACTTACTTTGTTCTGGCTTGGCTGTAGGAACAGTCAGTGGATCTATTTCCAGTGGCTGTAGGAACAGTCAAAGCAAGAACTTCTACTGCAACTAAAGAAAAACTAATTTCAATGAGCGCACACAGCATCACTCACCAAGTGGGCCCCCTTGGATGAGTGATATCAAGCTTCCAGAAAACTACCTTTAACAGATCAGAACAACATAATTTTTATTCATTGCTTCTTAAAAGTGATTACATATTTTGAAAAGAAACTTAAGAATGCTTATTAAAAATCCTTTGCTCTATTCCTTTCTCTTTTGTCTAACCTCAAAGAAAAAGGAAGAACTTATTAATAAAGAGAAGATCAACTACAATAGACAACACAAATCATGCTCAGAAGAAGAGGCGGATGATTGACTGATAAAGAAGATAACTAGAGCTTGGTTGCAGGAAACGTGGATCTAAAGCGAACCATAATCTTTGTATGCCGTGGCAGTGTTTTGAAAATTCAATGCCCACTAAAGTTAGACTTTAGTAGTGTTGTTTGGCTGCTCCACCTATGTCATACCTTTCCCTTGCTCAGCTCCTCTTCAGTTTGATCTTCAGTTATCTCTTATGTGATCTTTCCTTCTTTAGGCACGAAAGGAGAATATCCACCGCGGCATCATTTATTACCTGCACTACAACAAAACCAACATACAAGGACATACATAAGCATTTTATTTAATTAACACATCTATTAATTCACATATGATATTACCCTAAATAATCCACATAGCAACAGGAACAAATCACATGGATGCAGGAATAAATGGCATGGCTGCAGGAATAGACCGGCAAAGTTCAAACATGATTTCATAAGTTCAGGTTTAACACATGGAATACATATAATCAATTTACAATACATCACTACTACTATGCAAACCAAAAGATTTCAAAAACCTAAGAGTTTTGATGATAAAAACATGACAAAGTCTCAACTTATCATGATGAAGTGGTGATAATGTATGTTGTCATTGATGTCAATAAGTGCTCAAGTAAGTGAACTGGTATGAAGATCAGAAGCGGTTATGGTCAACCGAGATGGAGTGGACTAGTGTCGGGGTTCACTATGTGTGACTACTGGTTGGTAGTCTAAGTTCAGCTCTAGGGTTACTTGTTTGGCTTGTGCAGTGCAACCAATGATGTTTTGTGACCAGTTAGTTAAGGAATAAGAATAAGGATCGAGATACCATGTCAGTTGTGTGCACATGAAGGATTTCTTTGTGGTTCTTGCGCATGAATATTGAATGAATTAAATGCGTACCTCGGGAATGAGCATTTTTCTTAACGGTGTGTGAAGAGCGCGTGATGGGTTATCGATTTTTAGATGCGGTAAAGATTGGACGATGCAGAATGTCTTGAGATCTGTTTTAGATCATTTCATTCTATGTAATGTGTTTGGACATTTAGGATTGGACCACTTGTAAGTGTAAACTTGAAATATTTTGGTTTTAGGGTTTATGCTACCAACCTAGTTGTTGTCTATAAGGTCAATGAGCTTTGTTATTGCAGTGGTTGGCAACAGTTGTATTTGTGTCTGCATGTTGGAGATTTGATACTTGTCAAACTAGAGTGAGGAATCTGTAGAGTGTGATTGCAAAAGAGAGGAACTAAAAAGGATCTTCCTTAGCAAGAAGTGTTGTTATCAGATTGGTGTTTTACCTATTGTCTTCTAACCATTTCAATAGAGGGTAAATCCCTTGACCGGGCAGCTTTAACAGGCTTTGTTGTAAATCCTCTAACCAGGTGGCTCAAGGTTATTGAGTTATTTAAATCTTGTAGCAAGGTAACTCCTAACAAGGTTTCAACCTTTAACAGGGTATATAGTCATCCCTTAACCAGGTGATCCCTAATAGGATTGGTTCCTAACAGGACCTTTATTGTAAAGTCTTGAACCGGACTATGCTCCTAACAGAGCAGACTTCAAAAGAGTTCACAAACAGCTTGTGGGTATTCATTCCCACTGTGGTTTTTTCCATTTGGGTTTCCACGTGAAAAATCTATGTGTTATGGGTTGTGAGATTTTCATGTGATGAAGACAATCGGTATAACTATGGTTAAGTTCAGTGGTGAAGACAATCAGTCAACTATGTTTTGATATGATAGTGTTGAAGCAGTTTTTTTGTGTGTACTGATTCACCCCCCCCCCCTCTCAATCCCAGTTAAGACCTTAGTAGTTCATCATTATTCATCAATTAGTATCAAAGCACATCCAGGTCCTCAGTGATATAAGCTTAACCACTTAAAGCAAAAGATTTTGTTTTAATGATGAAGAGGGAAGGTCCTAAGTTCAACAGCTTTAAAATATGGAAGGACAGGATGAAGATATATATCAAAAGTTTGGGTGCACAAAACTGGAACTATGTTGAGAATGCCTATGTAATTCCCTCTGGCACTCTAACCAATGATCAGAGAAGAGAGATACAAGAAAATGGTCAAGTCATGGAAGCCCTTATTAGCAGCTTGTCTGATGTAGAGTTCATTGATGTACAAGATAAGGACAATCTGAAAGAAGTATGGGACAAACTGGAATCTATTTATGGCGGTGATGAACATGTCAAGCAGGCTAAGGAAGAAAGCCTTAGAGGAAAGTTTGAAGATATGAGGATGGTTGAAGGAGAGACCATTCAACAGTATCGCGTAAGAATCAAGACAATGGTTGGAGAGATCAAGAGCACTCATGGAACAATTGATGATGCCACTGTTGTCAGTAAAGTTCTGAGATCACTTTTACCGTTCTATGCAATCAAGGTTGCCACTATTCAGGAGCTAAGGTCTATCGACAAAACCAAGGTATATTTAGATGCTATTATTGCAAAGTTGACTGCATATGAATTGAATGGCTATGATGGTAGTGTTCAGAAGACTGAGTCAGCCTTTAAAGCATTTTCTTCCTCTGCACCGACCAGGAAAGGAAAAGAGGTCAGTACTAGTTATGAATCCAGGCCAAGCAGAGATATGGACGATGAAGAGATTCTAATGGAGTTTGAAGCTCTTCTTTCCAAGAGACTTCCAAAAGGCACCGGAAAATACAGAGGTAAGCTTCCTCTGAATTGTTTTTCCTGCAATAAGATAGGACATATAGTTGTTAACTTTCCTAACAATTACAATAAGCATAAACCGGAGAGTTTTAGGAAGTATAAAGGAGTAGGTAGGATAAATTGTCTTGTTGTAGTGGATGGAGGTGTTACCGATGAAGAATCTAGGGATGAAGAGAATGAGGACATAGTGTTTGTGGCTATCAAGGAAGAGTTGTCTGATAAGAAAGCCCTTGTCTCACATATTGACAACTCTAACAAGTGGATCATTGATAGTGGGTGTTCTCACCACATGACCAGTGATTGGAGAAAGTTTCTATCTCTTGAAGAATATGATGGTGGTGTTGTCCAGTTTGGTAATGATGCACCTTGCATGGTCAAAAGAAAAGGATCCATCTCAATAAATGGAAAGAGCAGTGTCGATGATGTCTACTGGGTGGAAGGCCTTAAGCATAATCTTTTGAGTGTTGCTCAACTGAACGACAAAGGACTCATACAAGAATTCAAAGGTGGAGTCTGTAGAATAATTGGAAAGAGTGGTGAACTTATTGCCACCAATAAGTAGACCAAAGGAAACCTATTTCAGTCGAATGCCAAGATTATTCAGTGCCTGATGGCAAAATTTGATGATAGTTGGATATGGCATAGGAGACTTTGTCATATAAATTTTGACAATATTGTAAAGGCTAGTAAGAGGATTGCCTTTGTTGAACAAACCAGAGAATGCCTTGTGGAGAGAATGCCAACTTGGGAAGATGTCTTCCTCAACATTCAAAGGTAAGCCTTTTTCCACGGATAACTTACTTGATCTAGTGCACACCGATCTATGTGGTCCGATGAAAACTAGAAGCATTTAGGGAGATCAGTACTTCATGATTCTTACTGATGATTTCTCAAGAATGATGTGGGTCACATTCTTGAAAGACAAATCTGAGGCATTTGGAAAGTTCAAATCCTTAAGGGCATTGGTGGAGAAGGAGAGAGGTAGAAGGCTAAAATGCCTAAGGACCGATCAGGGAGGTGAATTCACTTCTGATGAGTTCAATAAATACTACGAGGAGAATGGGAATAAGAGGCAATTGTTTGCCCCAAGGAAACCACATCAGAACAACATAGAAGAAAGAAACAACATGACTGTGGTTGAAGCGGCCAAAACTATGTTGATCCATGGAAATGTCGCTCACACATTTTGGAGAGAAGCAGTAATTACTATGATAACTGAATGATGAACGGATAGTACCAAACCGGTATTGAGAGGGGGGGTGAATCAGTATAGGCAAAAACACAATCCTAAAGCTAGTTTGTCAGTAGACACTATGCTTTGGCAGACAAACAGTAACACCGGTCTTAAACAGAGTACAACCGGCAAAACCCAGAATAACTAAGACAAGCATAAACCGGTTGACACTTATCTTTTCATACAATCTAATACTTTATTTCCATTTCACCCTAGTGCATGAACCGGTAATCTGTCATCAAAAATATAAACAGCTATATCAACATGATTTACCTTCAGACACACATCACTTAAACCATCACATGAATAACACCACACATGACACAGATTTTTCATGTGGAAACCCAATTGGGAAAAACCACGGTGGGGATAAATACCCACAAGCTATTTTTGAACTCTTTAGAAGTCCGCTTTGTTAGGAGCCTTGTTCGGTTAAAGACTAATACAATAGGTTCTATTAGGAACCGATCCTATTAGGGATCACCTGGTTAAGGGATGGCTAGAATACCCGGTTAAGGGTTAAACCCTATTAAAGATTACCTTGTTAGAGGATTTCAAGAACTAAATGGTTTTGAGTCACCCTGTTAAAGGATTTACAGTAATCCGGTTAAAGCTACCCTGTCAAGGGATTTCCCAACTGTTGAAGTGGTTAGAGATCAACGGGTTTTACAATAATCTAGTAGCAGCACTCAATGCTAATGCAGATCCACTTTAGCTCCTCTTCACCTTCTGTACTTACACTCTGCAGGTATCACTTCTCTCCTCTAGTCTGGCAAGAATCACGTATCTCTTCTCTTGGATACACACACAACTTTTGCCAACAACCTTAGAAAGAAACACAACATCGACCTTACAGGAAATAGATAGGTCGGTAACATAAACCCTAAACCCTAAACCTGTTAGGTTAATAAATTCAAACGGTTCAATCCTAACCGTTGAGCACATTGCATTAAATGCAACTGTCTTGAACCGATCTCAAGACATTCTCCATCATTCGTTTTCCATTGCTTTCATGGTGACTGATAATCCATCACGTGTTTTCACTGTTTACAGACTTCGCACATTCCCGAGGTAGATAGGAACAAGATCCTTCATGCGCACAAGGCTGACATGGAAACACAATCTGTTCTTTGTTATAATGCTAACTCATCACACAAAGTCACTAGTTGAGTCACACAGGCTTGAAGCACTTCAACTGAAAACCATGAAGTTGAGACTACCACTCGGTAGTCATACAAAGCTTCCATGTACCGGTTCCCATAACCACATGTCGGTTCACCTTGAACAAACATACCACTTCACTTTGGCACATATACTGGTTCACAATGTTATACCAGTTCTCACATATACCTTTTCTTGGTAACATACCGGTTCTCTCTTCTTCAGCATATTGACATCAATGACAACATACAATGTCATCATGTCCTCATACCGATTCACATAATGCCAACATACTGTAGTCTATACCATGAACTGGGTACTCATTAAGAAAGGTAAAGAAAAAACCCCCTATGAGTACTAGAACGGGAGAACTCCCAATGTGATTTATTTCAAAGTGTTTGGGAGTAAATGCTATATTAGGAGAGGTGAGCACCTAAGTAAGTTTGATGCTAAGTGTGATGAAGGAATATTCTTGGGATATTCCACTAAAATCAAAGCTCACAAGTGTTGCAACAGCAGGACTCAGAAGATTGTTGAGAGTATCAATGTCAGGGTTGATGAATCCCCTGAGAAGCCTGAGGAAACCAGCAATGAGAAAATGAAAGATGAACCAAGTTTATCCTTTTGGGAACTGGTTAAGAAAGAAACAAGTGACAAACATTGGAAAGACCTCAGTATTTCTATACCAGTAGAAGCTTCAGTGGGTGAAGAAGAAGATGAAACGGAAAAAGAAGAGGAAAAGAAATTTGAACCAGCTACAGTTATTCCTAGGTATGTAAGACTACATCATGATCCAAAGTAGATCATAAGAGACAAAGATGCAAGAATACTTACAAGGAGAAAGGTGAAAGAAAATTCTTGCATGATTTCAGAATTTGAGCCTAAGACCGCTAGAGAGGTACTTATCGATGAAGACTAGATAAAGGTAATGGAAGAAGAGTTGGACTAGATAGAGAAGAATGCAACATGTTCCTTGGTACCCAGACTGAAACACAAGAATGTCATAGGTACCAAATGGATCTTCAAGAATAAGTTGAATGAAGAAGGCACAGTGGTAAGGAACAAGGCAAGACTTGTATGCAAGGGATATGCTCAGGAAGAAGGAGAAAACTATGGAGAAACCTTTTCCCCAGTGGCTATATTGGAAGGTGTCTAAATGCTACTTGCGTTTGTAGAATTCAAGGGATTTAAGGTATACCAGATGGATGTGAAGTCTGCCTTCTTGAATGGAATCTTGGAGGAAGAAGTGTATATTGAGCAACCAAATGGGTTTACTTTGTCAGATGATAGTGACATGGTGTGCAAATTACACAAGGCCTTGTATGGATTGAAACAGGCACCAAGGGCATGGTACAAACGGTTACATTCTCATCTTGTGAAGATAGGATTTTAGAGAACAACTGAGCATAGAAACATCTACCTGAAATATGAAGGTGGTCAGATTCTGATATGTGAAGTATTTGTAGATGATATAATCTTTGGTGGAGATGATGATATGAGTCATGCATTTGTAGATGAGATGCAAAAGGAGTTTGAGATGTCTCTAATTGGAAAGATAAACTTTTTCATTGGTCTACAAATTCAGTAGATGAAAGAGGGTATCTTCATTACCCAGTCCAAGTATATCAAAGAGGTATTGAAGACCTTTGGCATGGAGGAGAGAAAACTGGTTGGAATGTCGATGGTGACCAGCTGCAAACTAACAAAGGATGATACAGTGTTGGTGGATGAGAAGGAGTACCGATCAATAATTTATAAGTTTCACTATGTGGTGCACACTAGACTAGATATTGCTCATGCAGTGGGAATAGTGGCTCGTTTTCAGAAGAGTCAAGAGAATCCCACTTGGTTGTGGTAAAGAGGATTCTTAGATACCTGAAAGGGATAGTTGATTAAGGATTGTGGTATCCATACAATAGCAACTTTGATCTCAAAGTGTTTACCAATGCAGATTGGGTAGGTAATGTGGATGATTGGAAGAGCACAACCGGTGGAGCATTCTTCCTTAGTGGAAGACTAGTCTCATGGACAAGCAAGAAGAAGAGTTGTATTTCCCAATCTATAGCTGAAGTGGAGTATGTGGTAGCATTTATGAACTGCACTCAGGCAATCTGGATGAAGCATATACAGAATGGTTTCAAAGTGATTATATATGAACCGGTGAGTATATTTTTTGATAATATCAATGCAATAAATATTTCCAAAAATCTAGTATTGCATGCTAGGACCAAGCATATTGAGCTTAAGTATAATTTCTTGAGACAAAAGGTTTAGAATAAAGAGCTTGTATTAGAACATATTTCCAGTAAGGAGCAACTAGCAGACATATTCACTAAGCCCTTACTGAAGACTACATTTACCTATTTGAGAGGTGCATTAGAGGTTTTTCCCCTTCATGAATTAAATTAAAGATGTGTGCTCCACATCAATCAAGTACTACTATGTCATATCTTATGGGATTGATGTGTCGAAGGATGATACTCCATAGGGGGAGTAGTAAATTAAACATAGACATCCATATTTATTTGCATTATATACATTCATGCTGAAATAAATGTATACATATAGAATAAAGCATATAGAAACATCTCATAGTCGATCAACACAAGTATGATGAAGTCAAATCAAATCTCGTATATATATAATGTCAAGTATAAGTGTACAAAATGATGTTCAATGGCATGTACAAACTCCCATCGGAGCAAGAATCATATCGGCTACAAAAAATGGGTGTGTTTACAAAAAATATCCCAGCTACAAAAAGAATCATCTAGCTAGTGCCCTCTCCCTCATCACTAGGTGGAGGAGGAGGAGCCTGATGTCTGGGATCCTAGCGCAGTGCCTGAGCTCCCTTTGATCGTGCCATATACTATGAATAGGGTCTCACCTGTTGTGCAACAGGAACTATGACACTATATGCTGCCACATAATATGCTGCCCTACTACTCTGGAGAAGCACCTCCTATCGTAGAGACTCTATCTCTGCTCTCGACTCAGCTCTCAATGTTGTGATCTAGTGATCACGCTTGGCCCTAACCTTGACTAGCTATTGGTCTTGCTCTGCCAGTTGAGTCTGAGCCACTGTCAACTGTGACTGCAGCTCTACAAAATGTGCTCTCATCGACCATCCCGTGTTAGCCCCCTGCTCTCTCGTAGGCTCTCCACCACCATCTCCACCGCCATCTCCACTTGTGGCTCCACCCTACTCATCCTTCCACTGCCGGATCTGCCTTGGAGCTGCTCGCTCCTCCTCTCCGCCACCTAACCTCACACCTACTCTCTCAAGGGATCCACCCTCACCCCTCTATTGTCCAACCTCAACTTGCACCCCGCTGCTGCTAGCACTAGGATCACCACCAAACCATCGTGGAGCCTCTGATCTCTGTGCATGTCCCTGCCTCTGGCCCTGCCCCTGTGCCAGTGCGGGGGCATCATCCTCCACATCCTCAATATGAGGAGCCTTCTCTCTAGATCTGTAAACCGTGGGAAACGATGTTGTTAAAAATAATCCATGTACTGGGGCAATACCCCCGCATCTCCTATATCATCCAGGTAATCCCACCTTAGGCGGTGTAAACCTGTCATCTCCTACATCGCTAAAGCATAGGATAGCCTAGGTGACCATCCCTGTCTCTCCTCATCGGTGTATCGAGCATATGTTGTATACTCCTAAGAGATCCCCTAAGGTCAAACGTACTGCCTTATCACTCGTGAAATGATGAATCACTCCACAATAGTCTATGACCTCCCAATCAATGGGTGTGTAATAAAAAGGTCTCTCCGAACCGCCCGCCAGTCATCCCATGACTCCAACCCCCTGTATGGTCTCCATATGATAGCTATCAGATCATTGAGTTGTCATCGCCAGAAGTCTATCTTGCCCAGATGGGGCTATGTAATATATTTGGCATACCTATAAATGATCAGCTGCCCTGGCTCTCTACTATCATCTACAATCGATCGACAAATGGGAAGGTGCTCCCAAGCCCACACCTATAAAATGTACAGCCCTGCTACCATGCTCCACCCATCTCTGTAAACAATCTCATGCATCTCTCGATACATGTGGGCCAATAACCAAGAGCCCCAGCCAAGTCTCTGAGGGGTCTCTACCAACCTCTCTAGTAAATGGCCCCATCCACTCTGGAAACCCTGTTGCCCTCTGTTTGGCATCAAAAAGCAACCAATGAAACCTGCTAGGACACATGCCAGCGGATACTCCTTACTGTACCTACTCATCAATATATCCCAACTCATGGAACAAGTCAAGATATTGGGATCCCTGAATACATTCCTAAGAGCCTGTAGTCCAGGTAACAATGTAGTATCATAATCCACCTTATCCCCAGCAAAAGGGATATAAAGGATCTTGTACACATCCTTGAGAGTGATAGTCAACTCCCCAACTGGTAAATGAAAGGTATTCTGCTCTGAATGAAACTGCTCTACCAACAATGTGAGCATCCCGTGGTTCACATGGATATTAGGTAACCTCATCAGGTGAGTCAAGACACACATATCAACATGAGTCTGCTCAACCTAAGACAAATCATGAACTAAATCCATAGCGGGAGGATATACGCATCTAAAGAGCACAGGAGGTAATCAAACCTACAAAAAAACCCAACAACGATCATCAGAAAACATTCCAAATGAGCCTACAAGAGAAGTTAAACATCACGCAAATCCAAATAAGTCAAATGCAAAAGAAAAATTTCATGTTTACACTTTGAAAAATGATCACTGTCTTTCAAGCGACAAAACACAGTCAAGCAGCATATTGTACGAGTCAGAAATGGCTTTCGTATGAGAAAACAGCCTCGAACGACAAACTTTTACACATCATACGACAAAATGGTCTTCTAACCAACCTATCATATGACATAAGGGTGAATCCCATACAAAAAATCTAATGGCTTCAAACGACAAAAGAAAATTTGCTAGTTTTTCATACGAGACAGGATCCTGTCTCGCACGATAAATCGCAACATCCAACCCAAAACCCATGAAAAACATGAAAATTGAACAAAAAAATTCAAAATTGGAAACATAAACAGGCTTAAGATTGATCACTTACCACTGGCTCGTAGTTTCAGGGTCGATTATGACATCTCTGGCACTCAAATCGATGCTAACGAGTAGGGACCACCATTTTTCTTCGTAGAAGGCTTTTTGAATTTTCAAACTTGGAAGGTTAAAATGATTTGAAAATGACACTTTCGTCTTATATATAGCCTAAAACCTAATTTTTCAACTTGCTCTGATGGTTATGAAAATTGTACCCTTAGCTAATGTGCCTACTCTTATTCCATTTTTGGGATCGAAATCAAAATTCGAGATCATTTTGCTAGTCAATTTCACAGTTTTGACCACTTAGTGCTTTTTCATCAAATGCTCATTCTTTCTTCAAATTGCGCTCCATTTCAATGCTGAATATTACTTCAATTTTGTTCTACACATCAACATTTCAATCAATTAACGCCAAAATTTTCAAAAAAAAAAATCCTCAGAATCAATTTGTGCTCAAATAACTTATTTTCGCCAAACAATTGCCTATAATCAATCCCTCACTATCTTTCGATTTCGCTCCCGAGGGGGAATACTCATGACCTTATGACCTCACATCCTCATAGTCGAGAAAATTTTTCAAATCTTCATCAAAAGTCGAGCAAAATCTTTTCAACTAAAGAAAATCAATCCTTATTGCTAAGGGGCATCTCATCTTCATTGCTTCACATCAAGTTGAGATCTCTCGATCATCTGAATCAAATCAATCACTAGGGGCATATTAGTTTCATCACTTCAAATCAAGTTGCTATTTGTCTTTCATCGAAATTAATCTCTTAACATTAATCAGTTTCATCACTTCAAATCAAACTAATTATTCATTTAAACTCAATCAAAAGTTTAAAGAGTTTCTTTGATCATACTAAATCTAAGCAGGTGTTCAGTATTCATTTCTTGATCAAGTTAGACGGTTCATTCTTCGCTCATCGTGTCTTGATCAATCAAGTTCAAGATTGATTTTTATCATCAATCACTACATCTAAGTTCAATCAAGTTCAAGTTCGGTATCTTTGTTTTCTATCATTCCTCAGTTCAATCAAGTTGGGGATCAATATCACTTTAATTAGACTTTATTTAGCTTTGTCGCTTCAAGTTAAGCTAAACACCTTACTTTTTATCTAGTTCGTGATCAATCAAGTTCAGAACTGGCATCTCCTAGACATCACACATTCTTTGAACCAACGCGTTGCTCGCACATTAATTCAAAGAGGGGCAAATGTAATACCCTAAAATTGGTCATCTAAACCATGGGCTCCTAATCTCGACAACATCACCAAGGTCCTAACCAAAAGCAATTAAATCAATCTTGAGCACATTATGAATTCTTTAATCATGAAATGTCATATGGAAAATCAATTACTCAATATTAATTAAATATTTATTTAATTAATCAAATCATTTCCAAGAATATCATTTTGATCAATTATCCCATTTTAATTTATTAAATGTCCTTGCATATTTAATTAATTAATAAATTTGTCATTCAATCATGCAAAAAGGATTAATTATTACAAAAGATGAATTAATTTATTACAAAGAATTGAATTGAAAATAAAACAAAAAAAAGAATTGAATTGAGAGAGAAATCAAACTTGAGATATTATTTTTTTTTCTAAATTTAGATCTTGAAATCAGAAAAGCAATTTAATTAAATTATTGAATTATTCTCTAAAATTGGAACTTAAAGCTTTTCAAAACAAAAAAAAGAAGTTCAGTTGCATTGAAAAGACCTTTTTCTTGAATAAATTAAAGAATTATCTATTTTTATCCTATATGCATGGAATTAATTTATTATTATTTTCCAATGCAACTTGGACTTCTAATTTGAATGCATTTCAATCAAACTATAATTGGAATCTATCTCAAGGTTAACTAAATCTGATTTCTCAATTATTTCAATTAATCCTAAATTGAGCTTTTTCTCTTGTGATTCTCTATAAATTTAGTCTTCAGCTCTCATTCCGATTCACCCCAAAGATTTTTGAGAACACGCTTGGAGATTATTATCACGCTAATTTTGCTCTGGAGTCATTGAAGATTATTGTGCTTTTTAGATTATTTGCGTCCATTTTACATCCATTATTGCTTGCATCCATTGTTGCTTGAATTTATTATTATTGCTTGAATTATTCATTCATCTTGCATCCATATAGCTTAATATCATATAGATTAAATCCTTTGTCTTGGTGTAGTCTAGTCACTGGTATTGCTTATAAAAAATCTGAGAGCAATCTTATACTCGCATATTTTAGAAGGCAATTAGTCGCTTTGCTATGGTTTATTTCTTATTGATTATTGATTACTAACCATGCATATAATGACTTAATTGAAGTGTTGTTCTTGCAGCTACAGGTTCACTTTTTCACACACACAGATACTTGTCGAACCAGAGTGAGGAATTTGCAAAGTGTGATTGTAGAAGAGAGGAACTAAAAAGGATCTACCTTAGCAAGAAGTGTTGTTATCAGATCGGTGTTTTACCTATTATCTTCTAACCATTTCAACATAAAGTAAATCCCTTGACCAGGTAGCTTTAACAGGCTTTGTTATAAATCCTCTAACTAGGTGTCTCAAGGTTATTGAGTTATTTAAATCTTGTAGTGAGGTAAATCCTAAAAAGGTTTCAACCTTTAATAGGGTATATAGTCATCCCTTAATCGGGTGATCCCTAATAGTATTGGTTCCTAACAGAACTTTTATTGTAAAGTCTTTAACCAGACTAGGATCCTAACAGAGCGGACTTCAAAAGAGTTCACAAATAGCTTGTGGGTATTCATTCCCACTATGGTTTTTCCCATTTGGGTTTCCACGTGAAAAATCTGTGTGTTATGGGTTGTGAGATTTTCATGTGATGATTGTGTGGTTTTGATTAAGTTAGATATGCATGCATTGTTAAATGGTTGTGGTATTATTGGTACAAATCATGCATGATTATATCAGTGAATTAGTTATAAAGGTTTGAGATCTATTGAATTTTGTCTGAAGTATTTTTGTTTAACCAGTATAGCTATGAATAAGTTCAGTGGTGAAGACAACCAGTCAGCTGTGTTTTGATATGACAAATTGTTGAAGCAATTTTTTTGTGTGTATTGATTCACCCCCCCCTCTCAGTACCGGTTAGGACCTTAGTAGTTCATCATTATTCATCAGACACTGCTATGCCTTTAATCATTTGATTAAATAGTGGACTCCCGACCTTGAATAGGATTGATGTGGTTTGGAGAAATGTTCATCTAAATAACTATTAGACTATGAACGAATGTTATTCCCACTAATCAAATAAGGTGTTACTTTTCAGGGTTTGGATAGAGAGTAAGGATAACATGAATTCATATTATGTTCTTAAAATGATAGTTATCCTGGATAGGATGGAGATGTTAGTAAGATGAGAGGGGGGGTGAATCATAAAAACTCAATAATCAATGTATTCATCAGATTCAACCTCAGTAGCCTTTACTGATATGCAACTATGACTGTAAATCATTCAAACTCATAAACAGATACATTTAAAACATCATAACACATTTAACACCAGATTTAACGTGGAAACCCAAATAGGGAAAAACCATTGTGGGATTTCAGACCCACTAAGAAATATACCCTTTTAGAGTATGCTCGATTAAAATCCAATCCTGTTATAGATTACATAAACACATTTCTAGATGTGACTCGATTAAGGGATTTCCCTTAGACTTGTTAGAATCTTGCACTTTGTTAGAAGTGACCTTGTCAAAGGATTTCAAACACTCATTCAGAATGTTACCTTGCTAGAGTATTTACAAATAAGACTGTTAGGTCCACTTAGTTAAGAGATTTCCTATCACTTACAAAATAAATAACAGTATAAAATATATCTGCAACTTCACATCTGAAATGCTAAAGTAGACTCTATGTGCTCAAAATAATATTGTCATCAGACTTATCTTGCTCCTTGTCGGGTTTCTCAATCTGTTCTTTAATCAGATATTCAATCTTTTGTACTTGGTGATCACTACTATAGTATCACAGTTCTTCTATTTGCCCACTCCTATTGTTCATCAACAATTTCTTATTTATAAACAATTCCTAACTTCTTAATCTCCTTGATCACATTTCCCATGATCAATCTTAGCCATCAGATCTTCAAACTTGACTAGGTTCATTGTATCCTTTGATCTAAAAATATTTTATCTCACCTTGGAACTTGTATTCCTTCCTTGGAACTTGTTCTAGGTTATGACCGTTCAATCTATGTTGTAGATCTAACTCCTGTATTTTTGTTGTCATAGATCTTCAACAAACTTCTTTCACGACATATCAATCATCTATACATCTCCAGCTCATTGGAATTCTTCATTTAATAATGCTTTTATCCATCCAATGCATTCCGTTATTACTCGGTAAATACTAAACCTTTACTCGGTAGATATTCTGCCTTCTTTAACCGATATCAATAAGCTTAGTGTTTACCAACTAGCTTCATACTCAATAACATAGAACAATATCAAACCTTAACTCATCTAATGAATGAAACCTTTTCTCATTCTTATAATACTCATATATATATAGGATATCAAAATAATCAAAACAACAAAATCTCATCATTGTCTAACTCGGTAATAGTTGCCCATTGAATGACTTATTACTCCCCTTCATTTTCATTCTTTCTGTGTCACTTACCGACATCTTTATACATATCAAAACATACTCATTAAGATATGGCAACATCATATTGAATCAGAAAATCAATTGCTTGACATCAATGACAAAATAATATTATTAAGACAGTAATCATCCTTTCTCAATTATATCCACAATCTTCAACAACCTTCTCAATATCCTCATACCAACAAACTTACTGGAATGCCAACAATCTCCCTTTGTGAAATGCTAACAATCTCCCCCTTTGGCATTGATGGAAAAACCAACTTTTAATGGCAATACCAACTTGATTTTATTTCAATTGATTCGGATTCGGATTGTTGTTAATCTTCTCCTGTTATCCTTGAATTCTCCCCTAGTCATTAGTCTTCTCCCATCTTCACCTATTAATCTTCACTAATTAGTCTTCTCCCCCTTTGACAACAATGCCAAAAAGTAAAACATTCATGATTCCTTCTGTTGTGAAGTAATTTGCTTGCTGAAAATACAAATGTATCATCTCAGTCTCGATCAGAGCAACCTGTCTTCAATCACTATTGCCTGCACAACTTTAGGTAACCTCCTAAAGTGTGTAAATCAGCATCAACTCATAAATAGTTAATCTGTAGATTCAAAGAATTGATGCTTTCACTGAACTCTGTCAGTGAGTACTTGATAGGGGTAGGACCCCTAACTTACTTCTGAGATACTCAAAAGTGTCCTTTGGCAGTGGCTTTGTGAAAATATCTTCTATTTGTTCCTTTGAACTAATATATTCCAGTGCAACTTTCTTCTCTTGAACTTCTTCTCTGAGATAATGATACTTTATAGAGATATGATTTGTCTTAGAATGCATTACCGGATTCTTTGAAATGTTAATGGCACTAGTATTATCACAGAATATAGCTACTTGCTCGGTAACTTTCTCATTCATACCTTCCAACAGTTGTTTGATCCATGCTATATTCGTACAATTCAATGTTGCAGTGACATATTCAGCTTTAGCTGTTGACTGTGAAATACATCTTTGTTTCTTGCTAAGCCAACTTACTAGTCTGTCTCCTAGAAAGAAATCTCCACCACTTGTGCTTTTCCTATCATCAATGTTCCCTGCCCAATCAACATCAGTGTAGACCTCTTAAGTATCTGAAAATTCTCTTGATTGCTGTCATATGGGTTTCTTTGGGATCTGCAGAAAATCTTGCAACTATACCTACTGCATGTGCTATATCCAGCCTACTATGAACCACATATTGCAACTTTCCAATCATAGATCGGTAAAGTGTCTCGTCAACAGATTCAGATTCATCACTCTTTGATAGTTTGCAATTAGTAGTCATAGGAGTACTTACAAGTTTAGAATCCTCCATTCCAAATTTCTTCAGGATTTCCTTTATATACTTGGATTGAGTAATGAAAATCTTATTTTTCATTTGCAGTATCTGTAAACCTATAAAATACTTTATTTTACCGATTAATGACATCTCAAATTTTTTGCACATTTCATTTCCAAAGTTCTTGCATAAAGAGTCATTTCCACAAAAAATAATATCATCAATAAATATGGCTGAAAGCAGTATTCCATTGTCTTCATCATTCTTCATATACATGTTGTTGTTTTCACTTGTCCTTATAAATCCAATCTTGATTAGGTAAGAGTGCAGTCTTTCATACCATGCTCTAGGTGCTTTCTTTAGACCATATAAAGCTTTGTTCAACTTACATACCTGATCTTTATTCTTGTCTTCAATAAATCCTTCAGGTTGTTCAATATAAACTTCTTCTTCTAGTATACCATTTAAAAATGTAGATTTAACATCCATTTGATATACCTTGAAATTTTTGTAAGCAACATATACCAACAATGTTCTCACTCCTTCAAGTCTTGCCACAGGTGCAAAAGTCTCACCATAATCTATTCCTTCTTCTTGAGCATAACCTTTGCAAACTAGTCTTGCTTTATTCCGAATGACCTCTCCTTTTTCATTTAGCTTGTTTCTGAAAATCCACTTTGTACCAATCACATTTTTCTTTTTTGGTCTTGGGACTAGTGTCCATGTTTCATTCTTCTTGATTTGTTCAATCTCTTCTATCATAGCATTTACCCAATCTTCATTACTAAATGCCTCTTTTACTATTCTCAATTCAAATTCAAATATCAGACATGTGTTTTGTCTCAGTTTGTTCCTTGTCATCACTGGATCATCCTTATCTCCTATAATTTGACTTGATGCATGATTTCTTCTGACATACTTGGCTAATAAAGGCTCGGTAGGCTCTATATGATCTTCTTCATCACTCGGTAATTGGGTATTTTCTTCATTTTATTCATCAATTTTCTCGGTAGGACTTGTCGGTTGAACATATACAAACTCTTCATAATCTTCTTGTTCTTTGGAATTTCCTTCATCATTTCTTTCTGCAAATTCATCAATTTTCACATTTACACTTTTCACTATTTTGTTAGATGATTTGATCAGACATTTAAACGCTTTACTTCTAGAGGAATAACCAAGAAATGTTCCTTCCTCTCTTTTCTGATCAAACTTTCCATTTCTGTCATCTTTGTGAACATAACATGTACTTCCAAATATTTTAAAGTAACTTACATTAGGTATCTTGTCATACTAGATTTCATACGATGTCTTCAAAGTTCCTTTCTTCAGTTGTACTCAATTCAGGGTGTAAACTACACTACTAATCACTTCTCTCCAAAATGTTTGAGGTACCCTCTTTTCTATCATCAGAGTTTTGGCACAATCTAAAATTGATTTATTTCTTCTTTCAGTTATCCCATTTTGCTGAGGTGTTCTCGGTGCAGATACTTGTCTCTTTATACCATGATCATTGCAAAATAGGTTAAATTTATCATAAATGAATTCTCCTCCTCTGTCAGATCTTAGACATTTCAACTGTCTTCCTATTTCTTTTTCAACTCTAGCCTTGTACCATTTGAAAATTTGAAAGGCTTCTAATTTCTCTTTTAAAAACATAATTGACATCATCCTTGAGTAATCATCCACAAATAATATAAAGTATTTATCACCATAATAACTTTGAACTTTCATCGGACCATAGAGATCAGTGTGCACAAGATCTAAAATTCCTTTAGAAGTGTAGGACTTACTTGTAAAGCTTGACTTTGTCATCTTACCCATCTGGCATCCTTGGCATATTGCATTCTCAGGTTTTTCCAATCTCGGTAGACCTCTTACTCGGTGCTTCTTACTTATTTTGATCAGGTTATCAAAATTTACATGACAAAACCTTGTATGCCATAACCAGGTATCTTCTATTTTAGCATATAGACAATTATTCTGAGTTGAGTCAAGATGAAATGTATTACCTTTTGTTTGTGTCCTAGTAGCAGCTAGCTTTCCATGTTTGTCATGAACTTTGACACTTCTTTTCTGAAATTCTATTCGGTATCCTGTATTGTTTAGTTGTGCTACACTCAAAAAATTGTATTTCAAACATTCAACCCAATATACATCATCACATTTATCATTGTCAAGAAGTGTGATAGAACCTTTACCTTTCACTGGATATGGTGCATCATTACCAAATCTTACAGAACCTCAATCATAGTCTTCTAATTTAAAAAACTTGTGTTTATCACCTGTCATGTGATATGAGCATCCACTATCTATGATCCAAGAATAATTTTTATTTATGTGAGATATCAAGGCTTTTTCCTCATACCTTTCTTCATCTGATCCATCTTTGATAGCCACATATACAACTTCCTCTGTCTTAGTCCCATCACATTTGTCATCATTGGATTCCTCATCAGCTACTAGGCATGTCTTTCTATCTCTCCTTCTAAAGTCTCAGTGTCCTCTGTATTGGTTGTCTTTATGTCTGTCATCTCAATATTCTCTCTTTTCACTAGATTCTTTGTCAGGACAGTTAGAAGCCATATGTCCTATTCTATCATAGTTAAAACATTTTAAAGGTAACTTTCCTTTATACTTACCTTTGCCTCTTGGTAACCTTCTAGCTAATAATGCTTCAAACTCTTCTTGCTTTCTGATTTCCTCATATAGTTTGTGTACCTCTTCCATTTTTTTGTGAAATCTCTCACTTGCTCCACTGTGATTTCCTTTAGTATACTTATACATTCTATCATTGTAATCATCAGATTCACCAAGATGAAAAGAATTGAATGCAGATTCAACTTTATTTATCGAAGACCCACTGTTATCAAAATTACTTAACTCAAATGCATGTAGCTTACCAATAGTAGCATCCAAAGAGACTGGCATGTTTGGTACAAACCTTAATTCATTGATCGCAGAGACTCAAATGGCATAAGTAGGTAGAAGTGTTCTAAGAAACTTACTTGTTACATCCATTTCTTCAATAGTTCCTCCTACTCCTTTGATTTGATTGACAGTTTCCTTTAACCTTGTACCATATTGGGTTATGTTCTCACCTTCATTCATTCTCATGGATTCAAGTTGACCTCTTAGACTGTCTACTTTTTCTCTCTGAACATGTTCATCACCACCATACATAGATATAAGCTTGTTCCACATTGCTTTGGCATCAGTGCAGCCTTCTAGATCATTAAACTTTGAGTCGGTTAATGTTGATGTTATTTCAATCATTGCTTGAATATGCTCTTGCTTTGCCTTTATCTCTTCCATTGTCATCAGGGAGGTTCTAGGTGCACTGTAATCATTCCCCAGATAATATATTGCATATTCTCCAATTTCTGATAAGTGCAGCTTCATCTTTTTTTGCCATGTGGAGAAACTAGACTTGTTCAGCTTTGTTGCATCCCTTTTATACATCTTCAGATCTTGCCTCAAGTGCCTTTAAACTTTTCTTCCAGATTCCAAAGCTCTAATACCAATTGTTAGTAAGATGAGAGGGGGGGTGAATCATAAAAACTCAATAATCAATGTATTCATCAGATTCAACCTCGGTAGCCTATACTGATATGCAACTATGACTGTAAATCATTCAAACTCATAAATAGATACATTTAAAACATCATAACACATTTAACACCAGATTTAATGTGGAAACCCAAATAGGGAAAAACCACTATGGGATTTTGGACCCACTAAGAAATATACCCTTCTAGAGTATGCTCGGTTAAAAGCCAATCCTGTTACAGATTACATAAACACATTGCTAGATGTGACCCGATTAAGGGATTTCCCTCAGACTTGTTAGAATCTTGCACTTTGTTAGAAGTGACCTTGTCAAAGGATTTCAAACACTCATTCAGAATGTTACCTTGCTAGAGGATTTACAAATAAGACTGTTAGGTCCACTCGGTTAAGAGATTTCCTGTCACTTACAAAATAAATAACAGTATAAAATATATCTGCAACTTCACATCTAAAATGCTAAAGCAGACTCTATGAGCTCAAAATAATCTTGTCATAAGACTTATCTTGCTCCTTGCTAGGCTTCTCAATCTATTCTTTAATCAGATATTCAATCTTTTGTGCTTGGTGATCACTACTATAGTATCATTGTTCTTCTATTTGCCCGCTCATATTGATCATCAACAATTTCTTATTTATAAACAATTCCTAACCGCTTAATCTCCTTGATCACATTTCCCATGATCAGTCTTAGCCATCAGATCTTCAAACCTGACTAGGTTCATTGTATCCTTCGATCTAAAAATATTTTATCTCGCCTTGGAACTTGTGCTAAGTTATGACTGTTCAATCTGTGTTGTAGATCTAACTCCTGTATTTTTGTTGTCGTAGATCTTCAACAAACTTCTTTCACGACATATAAATCATATCTACATCTCTAGCTCATTGGAATTCTTCATTTAATAATGCTTTTATCCATCCAATGCATTTTGCTATTACTCAGTTGTTACTCGGTAAATACTGAACCTTTACTCGGTAGATATTCTGCCTTCTTTAACCGATATCGATAACCTTAGTGTTTATGGACTAGCTTCATGCTCAGTAACATAGAATAATATCAAACCTTAACTCATCTAATGAATGAAATCTTTTCTTGTTCTTAGAATACTCATATATATAGGATATCAAAATAATCAAAACAACAAAATCTCATCATTGTCTAACTTGGTAATAGTTGCCCATTGAATGACTTATTACTCCCCTTCATTTTCATTCTTTCTGTGTCACTTACTGACATCTTTATACTTATCAAAACATACTCATTAAGATATGGCAACATCAGACTGAATTAGAAAATCAGTTGCTTGACATCAATGACAAAATAATATTATTAAGACAGTAATCATCCTTTCTCAGTTATATCCACAATCTTCAAAAACCTTCTCAATATCCTCATACCAACAAACTTACTAGAATGCCAACAATCTCCCTTTGTGAAATGCTTATAGGAGATACTTGCTCCATAAGTGTTTGCAAATAAGGGATGCGAAGAAGCGAGTTTAAATAGAGTAATGTGTATTCATCAAAATAAGAGACAGAAGAGAAGTAAGTGTTGCGAATAGAATCATGGTAGCCATAATGTAAATAAATAGCAATCCAATGAGTGATATTTGTAACAATGAATATGGACATGATTAGAAAGTGATAATCTAATCTTGAGTAAGAAAGAAGACCTGATTGTTTGTCTAAGTATGTGTTTGATTTAAATATTTAATGACGATATGGAGGGAACTCAAATCGCCTGCATGCTATTAGTTGTGTGTTGACAATAATGGTGTAATAATGATATCTATTTAAGTAATCATGGAGGACTTTAACATTTATTTTTATCTAGTAATATAGTGAATATGGTTTTATGGTATATGGGATATGTCAAAACAACAGCAATGATTTGAGTGTGTTTCTTGTGTGGATTTAGGAGTATCGATCATTTTGTCATGTTCTCACAATTGTAATTTTTTATAGAGATACTCTAATGGACCTCATAAGAGGGGATACACTATGTTAAAAGGAATTAAGAAAATATGTAAACTTAAGTTAAAGTCCTAAATGCATGGCACACATCTCTACTCAATCAAGGGCCTCATACCCTTGGGTGTTGTGTAGTGGTTACCCCATCTGGTGTGACTAACAGTAGTCACCTCGTGATGTAGATTGGATGAGTTGTTTAATTGGTAAATTGAATTTTTGATGATCGTGAGTAATGTGGTTTCGGATTTTCTTTACCTTGGATTGGTCACTAATTTTTTTCTCCTTTCATTTTAATTTATTTTTAAGTGGAACTTGTCTCACTTCGTTCTTGAGTGGATTTCGCCGGCAATTTTTCTTCTTTCACAATTTTGGATTTGAGGACATTTATTTTCAATTTTTCTTTTCTTGTCTAAGGTGACCATTCCAAATGTGATTGTATTGTGAGCTTGTTATGTGTTAATTATTGTTTCTATCACATCCCTATCAAGCCTCTAATAGTATGTGTTAGGGGATACACTGTAGAGAGTTGCACTAAACTAACTGATTAGTTGGGTAGTGATGCTATTAAGTTAATAGTTGAAATACGCAATAGAGTAAATATACTTGTTAACTTCATATTTTAGAGAGTGTAGGAGTGCTTGGGGATTGAGTAGCTTATGATACACAATGATTCAAGCAAGCCAATTGATTGAATCCTATGTTTTTCAGCTCATGTGAATACTTTATGTGCAGTTAATAAGTAAAGAAGATGAATCAGAGTAGCGTAGCGGAAGCATGGTGAAGGAAATTATGTGATCTATGTGTCAAAAATCACACGTTTGTAAATAAGTAGGCCACCTAACTTTAGATATTTTGGGTTTTCTAGACTAGACCTAAAAGGGTGCACTTTTGAGAAATTTCCCCCTCATTTAGACCCATTCTATGGTCTCTTTGGTGATTTTGGGATGTTTTATGTAGAAAATATTGTGCAGAAGGAGCAATTGTCTTCTTATGTGGGTAGAGGCGTACACTAAAAGAGTGTCGGTGTGCCTAAATAGTACAAACTATTTTTTTTTCTTCCTACTCGATTGATAGAAATTAAGTGTTTTGACCTTCACAATTGTGGTTAAAGGATGTTACCACGGTAAGATTTCAGCAATTCAATACTTACCTAGTACCTAGTAGAAGAATTATTACTTGTTGTCTCTACAGGAATGCATTTTCACTAGATGAATAAGGAAAGAATGGGGAACTCTGATGTTGAAACCTCATCTTGGGTCAGGATATGACTAGATAATACATAGTTGTCGAAGACCGATATTAGGTAGAATGGATGGACTATTAGAAAGTATGTTGTAGTAGAACTAATTATTGTTTATGCTTAGAGGAGTGTTTGGATTGAGTAATGCTTGATGTATCCTAACCTTTACGATTTCTAGGAGTAAGTCAAACCCAAGGGGGGAAGGATGTAATGCCCTTCGACTTGGTTGATGTGGTACCTATGATAGGTTCGCCGAGCCCATTGAAGGGTGTCCATGATTTTGATTAGGACATTATACATTATAGGGACTCATGTTATTTGTTGGCTGCACAGATGATGATATAGAGTTCACCCTTGAGCCAACTCCCATTCTATTTTAGTAGACTTGATCAGATCCTTATTTTGAGTGATGGGTATGATAGATATAATTAGACATACATGATGCGTGGAGGTTATTTTGGTTTTCCATGTGTATCTTATTGATGATTGTACACATACATTGCATGATTTCATATTTCCTGATAATAATAAGTATGCTCATGTTTAGTTATGACTTTATGTGATTTAGATGTTAATATGATGATGATTGAGTTCTATTTGTAGTTATGTTGAAATTGATGCATAGACAGATAATGTTAGCATTTCAATTTATCATGTACTTTGATAGATTTTACTGCTTTTGCTTTATTGTATAATGGATATGCTAACCCTAGTGAGATCTACCTATGATGTGATGTTACATATGATATGTTTATAATATGTTTACTGTGTGATTGTCTACATGGAGGAATCAGCGTCACATCACTCATTATGAGTGGGACGTGCCATTGTGAAATTCCTCCACCTATCTGCTATGAATATGTATATATGTATGTATGCACATGTATCATTTTGTGTTTGTAGGTTTGCGGGTACTAAGGAATTCATTCCTCCTAGGCAACCACGTGCAAGCTCCCCTGTCTTGACCGGTGCAAGAGTGCCTCTTCCCAATGACAAATGTGTGGTCAGAGGTGTAGTTGGTTCCCTACCCACACTCTAGGTCTAGGTTTGTCATTGAGTTATTATTGGCAGTGTTGGCGAAATTCGCTATGTCGTCATTATTCTCGTGATCTGTGAGTGTGGCATGGTGAGTTTGATTATTTAGTCTATTGATTTATTTAATTTTGGCAATTGAATTATAGTGATAGATTGATTATTCAATTTATTTAATTTTGATCTATTAGTTATAATGATTTGTGATTTTATTAGCGATAGATATTATTTTGATTTAATGAGTTTCCATTATTCTAATTATTGAATTTATAGTTTATAGTTATTCAATTACATCGCATTGGGTGTATTTAATATTTATTATTTAAAATATTGATGAGGTTAATAATCATGATCTATTGAATTGAGGTAGCGGTTTGATTATTTAATTTATTTAATTTGTGATAATGAATTGTCACAACCGAGTGATTATTTAATAATAATAATAATTTTTTAATTTTTAATAATAATAGAGTTATTTTAATTTATTGAGATTTAATGATTTTGATTATTTACTTGGCAATTAATACTTGGTGATATTTAATTATTTAAGGATTATGAAGGCTTTATTTAACATTTAATGTGTATATCTTGATTTACTAATTGTGAACTTATTTATTCTAATTGCCTTACTTATTTTATTTATTTGACGATCAAATCCAATCTTAATTTAATTTATTGTTGTGGGGTTTTGATTATTTAATTAATTATCCTTTTGATTTATTAAATTAAGTTATTTATTATACTTGCTATAATTATTTTAAGAATAACATTATTGGGGGAAAATAATAAAATAATAACCCCACTTATTGTATCTATGGGTTAAAAAAGAAATATTTTGATGGGCTAGAGAGGAGGTTAGGGGTTTTTTTTCCCTTTTTGCTTCATGCTTTTCATGAAAACATGGGGAGAGGGGTTTGTTCTTCAATCTCTTTTCTCCCTCTCTTCTTCTGCAAAAAAATAGAGACTTTGGGGTTTTGGCTAAGTTGACCATTGTGTTTGGGGAATTTGTTTTGGGAGAGAAGATGGTTGTTGTGTTGCTGGAGGCTGAAGGAATTTTCTTCTTTAAGGATTCATACTATAACACTGGGAGGTGGTTGGTTACCTTCAATTTCCTTGGTTGTGTTTTCAGATTTGATTATTGTGCCTCTTATTGTGCCTGGAATGTTTGAAAATCTAAGTAGAGGAAGGTTTATTTGGCTAATGATTTTATTGTTGTTGAAATTGGAACCCCTGCTGTGAAAATGGAGAGATTTAGAATTCAAATGAATGGGGGTACATAATATTGGTTGTCTCTACATAATACTTATCTGGGAATCTTGTTTGTGAAAATCATTGTGATTATTACTTGTCTTCTCTTAAACCTAGAGATCTACTTGTTAAATTGTTTGAGATTATGGTTTGAAACCCTTATTAAATCTGAGGTTGTGCATGTTATCATATGTTATTTGAATTTTGATTGGAAAGGGCTATGAACCAGCACCCACATTTTGAAGAGGGTGTTTGCCTATTTTTGATAAAGATAAATGGGTTTTACATGGACCCGAAACCAAAACTTTTACAACAGCCGGCCATCAGCCAAGTAGACATGAACCAACATCAAAATAGAGGAGCATCCCCGAGTAGACATGAAAACAAAGGAAACCCAGACTTAACAAGACAAAACAAAAGAAAGTTGTCAGTTAAGAGAGAGCACCAGATCCTTGTTCTTTTGGATGGAAATATGATGGTATGATGAAAGAATAAGTATCTGGTAGATTACTAAGAGGGGGGGTTGAATCAGTAAATTGAAAAACTGATACAAACTTCCCAATCTCAATCTCAATCACGCAAAGTAAAATTATCAATGAAATAACTCTGTCAAGATAATATCTCACAAGAAAAACTAATTGATTGTTATAGCAACTTAACAGTAAACAACTTTAAACTTGTAAACATCCAAATGCTTTATCATATGTCAACAAACTACTATTCTCAATGCTTTTGATTATCATGCCTTATCAAAATAGTTAAGTAGTTAATCAAAACAATCATCAGATCATAACCATAAAAACATTCACCACATGACACAAATATTTTGACATGGAAACCCAAATGGGAAAAACCATGGTGAGATGAGACTCACAAGATAGCTATCTGAACTCTTCTGAAGTTCGCCCTGTTAGGAGCCAAGCCTATTAAAGCTTTCACAAAAGTCTTGTTAAGAACTGATCCTATTAGGAATCAACCAGTTAAGGAATTTACAATAAATGACTTGTTAGAAGAAAGTACCCTTTTAGGAGTAACCTCAGTAGAGGATTTGAGAATCCAAGCTAATGGATCATTTGTTAGAGGATTTAAGAAGTAACCAAGCTTGTTAGAGCTTACCTGATTAGGAGATTTTAATTATGTTGTAATTATTAGAAGACAACGGGATTTGCTTGATCTATTTGAATAGCACTACACTTTCTTGATCAGATCCTTTTAAGCTTCAATCTTCCTTTACTCAAACTACAGATTCATTATCTGGTATGGAAACCACACACTCAACTGATTTCTGCCAACACCTTTTTTCAAAAATAATTCATTGACCTTATAAAAAATCAATTAGGTTGATAACACAACAAAAATCTAATTCTCTCATAGAGATTACAAACAAATCGGTTCAAGTATGACCATTGGATTTACATAGCAATCTGTACACATTATTCAAGAAAACTCCAACCGCTCCTTGATCACCACTTCATTGAATTTGTAACTCATCATGTGCTTTGCATTAGATGCAATATACTTTGCTCATTCCCAGACAAAAACATGCCAAAACAATTTGAACTTATCTTCATACAATGATCACATGTGTCTTCATCATTACCGCTCAACATCAGACCATAAACCAACATAACCTATTCATCAATCTTAATCGGTTAGGGTTTAACAAAAAAAAACTGGTAGGGTTTACCGGTTAGATAGGGTTTATAATCTTATATCAGTTACTAGTTCAACTCACATACTTACATACCAGTTTACAGTATCTTCCACAAATCTCTTCCTACCAGTTACAAGACAATATCAATAATAACAGTAATATCAGCAAAATCATAAATACCATTACTGGTTAATTGACATCAATGACAACATAACATATCATTAATGCAATCTTCATGCAAATGCCAACAATCTCCCCCTTTGGCATTGATGGAAATACAAATATCAAAATATCAATTCCTGTGATTGTTGTTGTGATTAGTGAATAGAAATCCTAGTTTACATTACCAAGTATTCACCATGCTCTTCATGTCTTCATCTTGTTACTGGTTCTCTTCCTCATAATCACATAATACTTCTCCCCCTTTGATAGCAATACCAAATTGAAAGTAAATCTTGTAATTGCAAAGTTCACTGCAACTAAATGCTCCCCCTGTGGTATAACTTCCACTATTACAACAATCCTTCTATAGAATTATGCAAGTGATTCAGGGACTAATGCAATCAACATCATGCTCAACTAACCTCATGAAGGGGTACAACCCATAGTTGACTTATAAGACACTCAAATGTAGTCTTAGGTAGAGGTTTGGTAAAAATATCTGCAAGTTTCTCCTTGGTAGAAAAATGCTCTAAGATAACATCTTTGCTCTGCACTTTTTCCCTCAAGAAATAATACTTCAATTCAATGTTCTTGGTTTGTGTGTGCAAAATAGGATTCTTAGAAATATTTATGGCACCTGTATTATCATGTAAAATTTTTATAGGTTTTGAGATCTTCATCTTAAAACCTTTCAAAATGTGTCTCGTCCAAATAGCATGTTTGCAATTCATATAAGCTACAACATACTCAGCTTCAGTAGTAGATTGTGAAGTACAACTCTGCTTCTTACTACTCCATAAAACAAGCCTTCCTCCAAGAAAGAGTGCTCCACTAGTTGTGCTTTTCTGGTCATAAACATTTCCAGCCCAATCAACATCTATGTACACCTTCAAATCAAAGTTTTATCCATATGGACACCATAATCCATAGTCAATGGTACCTTTAAGGTATCTAAAACTTCTCTTGGTTGATATCAGATGTGTTTCCTTTAGATTCTTTGGGAATCTAGCAACAATGCCAATCGCATGGGCTATATCTAGTCTGTTGTGAACAACATAGTGCAATTTGCCAATCATTGACCTATATTCCTTTTCATCAATAGATTTGGATTCATCTTCCTTAGATAGCTTACAACTTGTAACCATTGGTGTCCCAACTAGTTTACAATCACTCATGCCAAATGTCTTCAAGACCTCTTTCACATACTTAGATTGAGTAATGAAAATACCATTCTTCATTTGTTGTATCTACAAGCCTATGAAAAAAATTATTTCCCCTAAGACATTTCAAACTCATTTCTCATTTCATCTACAAAGCTATTGCTCATGACATCATTACCTCTAAATATGATATCATCAACAAATACTTCACTGACTAGTATTTGATCTCCTTCAGACTTGAGATAAATGTTACTATCTTCACTGGTTCTTAGAAATCTTATCTTCATCAGATGTGTATGAATTATTTCATACCATGCTTTTGGTGCCTTCTTTAATCCATATAAAGCCTTATAAAATCTACTTACCATGTCTTTCTCATCAGTCAAAGCATAACCATCTGGTTGCTCTATGTAAAATTCTTCTTCCAATATCCCATTCAAAAATGCAGACTTAACATCCATCTGGTATACCTTGAACTTCTTATGGGCTGCAAATGCAAGTAAAGTTCTGACACTTTCCAGTCTTGATACTGGTTCAAAAGTTTCACTATAATCTTCTCCTTCTTCATGTGCATAACCCTTGCAAACCAACCTAGACTTGTTGCGAATTACAACACCATCTTCATTCAACTTGTTTCTGAATACCCATTTAGTACCTATAACATTCTTATTTACTAGTCGGAGTACCAGGGTCCAAGTTTTGTTCTTCTCAATTTGATCCAATTCCTTCTCCATTGATTTAACCCAATGATCATCACCAAATGCCTTGTTAGCAGTTCTTGGCTCAATCATGGAGATCATGTAGGAGTTCTTGCTTATTCTCCTTCTGGTTAGTACTCCAGCATCCTTATCCCCAATAATTTGTTCAGGACTATGATTCAATCTCACATATCTAGGAATAACATGATCATTATCCTTAGGTTCAGCTTCATCATTATCATCATCTTCTGAATTTATTTGTTTCGGTTGAGCAAGTGCATTAGAATTTTCTTTGTCGGGTTCAGATTTAATAGTTTATGGTTTCAAAAGCAAAATGCAAGGATCTTCATCCTTCTTCTCCAAACTGATTTCCTTTGAAACTTCTAGACATTCATCCACTTGTACATCAGCACTCTCAACAATTCTTTGTGTCCGGTTGTTAAAAAATTTGTAGGCCTTACTCTTGGTGGAATGGCCAATAAATATTCCTTCATCACTTTTAGCTTCAAATTTGCTAGTGTAATCGCCTCTCTTAATAAAACATTTGCTTCCAAATATCTTAAAATAGCTAACATTAGGTGATCTTCCATACCAATATTCATAAAGGTTCTTGTCCTTACCTCTTTTCACCAAAACTTCGTTCATTGTGTATACAATTGTACTAATAGCATCTCTCCAAAAAAATTTCACCACACCTCTTTGTATCAACATTGTCCTAGCAGCTTCAACCACCAACCGGTTGTTCCTTTCTACGATACCATTCCGTTGTGGTGTCCTTGGTGCAAAAAGTTGTTGTTTGATGTCATTCTCATTACAGTACTTAGTGAATTCCTCATAAGTAAATTCACCGCCTTGATCTATTTTTAGACATTTTATCTTCTTGCCACTCTCTTTCTTGTGTTCATTTTCACTATTAGGACAATTAGAAGCTATGTGGCCAATCTTGTTGCATGCAAAGCATTTTAAAGTTAATTTACCTTTGTATTTGCCAGTGCCTCTAGGAAGTCTCTTTGCCAACAATGCTTCAAGCTCCACTAAAGTGTCTTCATCATCATGATCATCTCTACTGGATCTGGATTTATAACCATGACTAGTATCTCTACTTTTTGCACAGATGGGTTAGAGACAAAAGCTCTTAATGCAAACTCTGATTTTTGTACACTACCATAATAACCATTTAATTCAAAAGAAGTAAGTTTTCCAATGATAGAGTCAAAAGTTACCTTAGTTTTGTCTATGGACTTCAGCTCTTGAATAGCTACAACTCAGATAGCGTAGACTGGTATTAGGGTTATCAGTACCTTACTGATCACTATGGCATCTTCCACTTTCCCTCCTACACTTTTAATTTCACCGACTATCTCTTTTATCCTTTGACCATACTATTGGATATTCTCACCTTCAACCATTCACATGTCATCAAACTTTCCTCTTAGACTCTCCACTTTAGCAATCTTAACATATTCATCACCACTATAAATCTCTTCAAGTTTTCTCCATACCTCATGTGCAGTCTCTAGACCATGAACATCTACATATTCAGCTTCAGACAAGGAACAAATAATGGCCTCTAATGCTTGATGATTTTCTTTTTGTACTTTCTTTTGATCATCAGTCATAGTCCCAGTAGGTGCAACATATTTAGTCTTGACATGTTCCCAATACTGACTACCTAGACTCTTTCTGTAAATTTTCATTATGTCCCTCCATATCCTATAGTTTTCTCTGTTAAAATTTAGACCTTCCTTCTTCATCATGATCTACAAGATCTCTTCCTCAAGCAGTTAGGCTTAGATCTTAGAGGACATGAGGTTCTCTGATACCAATTGATGGTATGATGAAAGAATAATTATCTGGTAGATTATTGAGAGGGGGGGGGTGAATCAATAAATTAAAAAACTGATACAAACTTCCCAATCTCAATCTCAATCACACAAAGTAAACTTATCAATAAAATAACTCTATCAAGATAATATCTCACAAGAAAAATTGGTTGACTGTTATAGCAACTTAACAGTAAACAACTTTAAACTTGTAAACATCCAAATGCTTTATCATATGTCAACAGACTTCATTTCTCAATGCTTCTGGTTATCATGCGTTATCAAAATAGTTAAGTAGTTAATCAAAACAATCATAAGATCATAACCACAAAAACATTCACCACATGACACAAATATTTTGACGTGGAAACCCAAATGGTAAAAATCACGATGAGATGAGACTCACAAGATAGGACTCTGAACTCTTCTGAAGTTCGCCCTGTTAAGATCCAAGCCTGTTAAAGCTTTTACAAAAGTCTTGTTAAGAATTGATCCTGTTAGGAATCACCCGGTTAAGGGATTTATAACAAATGCCTTGTTAGAAGCAAGTACCCTATTAGGAGTAACCTCAGTATAGGATTTGAGAATCCAAGCTAATGGATCACCTTGTTAGAGGATTTAAGAAGTAACCAAGCTTGTTAGAGCTTACCCGATTAGGGGATTTTAATTCTATTGTAATTGTTAGAAGACAACATGATTTGCTTGATTTGTTTGAATATCACTACACTTGCTTGATCAGATCCTTTTAAGCTTCAATCTTCCTTTACTCAAACTGCAAATTCATAATCTGGTTCGGCAACCATACACTCAACTGATATCAGCCAACACCTTTTTCAAAACAACTTCATCAACCTTATAACAAATCAATTAGGTTGGTAACATAACAAAAACCTAATTCTCTCATATAGATTACAAACAAATTGGCTCAAGTATGACCGCTGGATTTATATAACAATTTGTACACATTATTCAAGAAAACTCCAACCACTCCTTAATCACCACTTCATCAAATTTGTAACTCATCACGTGCTTCGCATTAGATGCAATACACTTTTCTCATTCCCTAGATAAAAACACGCTAGAACAATTTCAACTTGTCATCATACAATGATCACATGTGTCATGATCATTACCACTCAACATCAGATCATAAACCAACATAACCAGTTCATCAATCTTAATCGGTTAGGGTTTAACAAAAAAAAAACAAGTAGGGTTTACCAGTTAGATAGGGTTTATCCTCTTATACCGGTTAACATTTCAACTCACATACTTACATACTAGTTTACAATATCTTCCAAAAAGCTTTTCCTACCGGTTACAAGACAATATCAATAATAATAGTAATATCAGCAAAATAATAAATACCATTACCAGTTAATTGACATCAATGACAACATAACATATCATTAATGCAATCTTCATGCAAATACCAGAAAAATATTGTTGATTTCCTCCAGCTCCTCCATAATGAATCTGGAGTTACCCTTTTTGTTTCTCTTGATTCTGGTTTTGGAACTAGGTCCAATAGTTTTGTTGTCTCCAATAGCCATATCTTCCCCTCCAAGATCTTTCACCGGTTCACTATGGTAGGATCTATAGTCAGCAACTATGGCATTAATCTTTTCAAGCCCCTCTATACTGTTGTCCATGGCTTCTTTTCTTATGTCAACCAGGTTCTTCATATTTTTCTTAATCTCAGCCATAGACTGCTCCATCTTTTCAATCCTTTGTTCGTGATTGCATTTCATCACCTCAATGTCCTGGGAGAGTTTTTGGGTCATAATCATGAGTTTCTCAAGTTTGTTGGGCTTAGGGGAAGCAGTGAAGATATCAATAATCTCTTTAACCCTCATTTTTAGGGTATCAATTTCATGCTCAACCCACTTCTAGCATCTCTCCTGGCTTCTAGTAGCTTCCATAACTAGATTCATCAAGTTATCAGTCCTTTGAATCTCACCGTTTTCTTCGTTGGCTATGGTCCCCTATTTTTCTTTCAGGACATTGCTAGGTATGTCCAATTTAATTCTCTAATCCTTAATCTTTGGGCTATGGTCCTTAGCCACCAACTTTTTCTTTTTAGAGAGGGGCTTGGCCTTAGAGATCTGTTTGTTGGTGGTTTTGTATTTGCTAGCCACCCATCTAGGAGGATTCTTGCCTGTTTGAGGGTGTTGGCCTGTTATGTCACCCCCTCTACTTATTTGACTTGCTTTCGTGTCTAACCCCTTTCGCCCCCCTTTATTCCTTTTTTTCATGTCATTTTTCTACCCATGATGTGGACTAGCTATGTAAACCACCCACATCATGTGCTCGAGGCACAACCCTCCCCATCCATGTTGTGGTGGTGGCTTAAACCACCCACAACATGGTGCTGCGATAGCTCCACCCATGTCATGGTAGGTGCAAGGCACCACCCACAGAATGGTGGGGGATGCAGCAGCACCATGACACAAGTGTTGTGGCCCCCTGCCTCTACAGGGTATGGATGTAGGGCATCACTCGTGAGGGGTGCCCTGCTCACATAATATATATATATATATACATACCTCTTCCTAATTAAAATAAACACTGAAGAATTTCTTGGTTGGGGGTATAGCATATTTGATCACCCAATTCGATGGGTTATTACTACTTTTGCCTCGAGTTCTATATGTGTAGTTTTGCCTAAGTATAATTGAACAAGGTAATAGTGTATGGTGTATTAGCAGATAAAATGTATGTTTTATTATTTAGAATGTTGTTGTATTTGTTGACAATTCGGTTCAGCCAATGTGTATGAGTTTAGATTGTGTTTGGATATTTTCTTCTTTCACTAGAACCAGACATGGTTTATATGGATCTTTTCCATATGGTTAGTAATATTTTGTTGATGATAGTAGATTTCCAGATTGCTTATATTTTAGCCATTGTGTGAATTAATGTTTTGTTTTGATAAGGATTCTTTATGTCACTTTGTGGAGTTCATCTGTATCTTGGAGAGATCCCGTGAGTTGTAGTGTGAGCTAAGCCTGACATGTTCGTTTCCCCAACTTGTTTTATTGGTATTCATCGTGATAGTCATATTGAAAAGTGTCTTGACGTATTTTATTTTCAGAGGCCGCTTGTTTGAATTGTACTATTAATTAAGGTTTAAATCAATTTGGTACCATGGTTGATTGTGAGATCATTTGGTCATTCATAAAATTTCCTTATGATGATTTTGCCATGAGGATGGCTTCTTTATACTGTTGATTTTTTTACAGCAAGTGTGAAGACCTTGTTCTTATCTTATACTAGGTCGCAGCAATAATACAATTTGGTTTACACTTTCTTTTGGTCAAGAGGCTCATCTCTTTTCTTCAATATTGACGTCTGCTGATTTTGAGTATGCATCTATGGTTTGGTAGTTTGTTGTTGTTGAGTTTCAGATTTACTTATTGAAATTGGAGCCTCTTGTAGCATTGCTTACGGGTCCATGTAAAGGGAGTTGTCTCCTTTATGACACCTCGGGGTCATGAGAGATGGATTATCACAAGTTTCCTTGTAAGGATGCATGAAATCCATACCTCTTGGGCATAGGGGTGTTTACCATATTCTAATCAAGTGATAACAAATTAATTAATGGGTATGGGTAGTTAGACAATTAAAAAAAAGATAATAAAATTTATAGTGCCTCATGACTCAGTCCTAGGGAGGATGTTTTAGGCTAAACATGAGAAGACTATGGAGACAGTAAGCCAATCTCCCTTGGTCTCTCAAAGGTCGAGATGGCTCTGCATGCCCATAGGCTAGTGCCTTGTTCTTGGTTTGGCATGTGATGACACTCCCTTGTACATGTGTTCCCCTTATGTTTACACTTTTGCATTTGCTATTTATGTTGTGTCGGCCTCTCTAATTTCTTGATCATTGTTTGCCTTGATTTATGGTTGTGTGTGTGAAAGTCTCTTGTGATAGTCCCTTGGTAAAAGTGTCAACCTAGGCTTAGTGTGTGAGTTGGGATCTATCATCATCTCCTAGCTCAAGGGGTAGTTCCTTGTAGGTTCGACATTGGTAAGTGGTTGGAGGTTTTTTCCATTGGAATTTTTCCCTCCTTGTTGGTGTACTTCTTCATGTGTGGACTTGGACCCTCCATTGTGATGGCCATGGACTCTAGAGAATATTTATGTATTGGAAACTTCATGATTACTGAGATGTTCTTATTATGTGAGAGAAGAATTTATTGTACATTCATGTCTACATTATAGACTAAAAATTATGGTGGATTCTTTGTAAGGCATTCTTATGTAAGATTGGAAATGTGATCATGTTTATGTATGTATTGTTCAAGTATGTGAAAAGCATTGTAAACCTGAAGAGAAACTTAAACCCTTATAATGTAAATTGTCGTGATTATGTTGTAATGAGATTAGTAGTTAGATCAGCAAGAAAGCATTATTTTACATCCATGTGTTAAGTAATAATGGTGTGAATATGAACATGTGATTAAAAAAAAGGTTGACTTACTTTACTTTTATTATGTCATTGTTAACAATGGGAAGAACTAGTGAATAGAAGATGTACTTTTATGTAATTATTAATGAAACATAGTTAGATGGTAGATTCTTGTTTGAGACACTTAGACTTGATTAATGAAAACTAAACAAAATATCTCATTAAGCTATCAATGAGAAAGAAAGAAAACGTGAGATTCAATGGTGACATTATTAAGTATCATAAATTCTAAATCAGCCATAAGGCTGAAAATCAAAATGAATCTTTGAGGATTAACATTATTAAGAACATGTATGGATATGCATGCATTAATAAGATGGCTGCAATCAAGCATTTAATGTGTATACAATGTCAACATACTTACAGAAGCATAAGTAAGCTAACATGTAGGTTTTCTTATAATAGCAATAAATAGTATGTCATATAAATAATGCACTTTGTGTGTGGGCAGCAATGGAAACAATATCATCATGGCAGTAGTATTTCATACTTACCATGTTAAGGCATAAGCGTGAGAGGCCAGTGGTTATGCATTGAGTTATGTACAAGATTGAGATTAAATGATGTCATGATTTAGATGGTCATGGAACTTAAGACGTTGTATTGTGAGATAGAGCATCAAGCTAAATGCATTGTACTCATAGGTGGCAAATGATCATATAAAAGCTATGGATAGGTATCCATTAGTAATATGCATATGATAGAAGCTTCTTATTTAATGTCATACCCTAGAAAGTATATGGGTACCATGCATTAGTTGTTAGGATTCCCAAAGATACTGTCAGGGTGGGTTAATCAATATCTAACCGGTATATTAATTTACTTGTCTTAAAACATGAAAAGCATATTAAAACTGTGTACCGGTAAACCATAAGTAATGTAGTAAATAAGAACAATAACAACATGAGAAGCACACCATAACACAATGATTTAACGAGGAAACCCGGTGTTGGAAAAACCTCGGTGGGATTTGTGACCCACAATATTCACTTACTCGCCAATAAGAGAATATTAATTTTACAATAGGGGCCTACAAATACAGGAAGGCCAAGTGCCTAGAGCTCATTGCTCAAAATGAAGTCACACTAACTTACAAAGATGGATTATCCTAATCCAATGTCTTTTACTACTTCAGATCAACATCTTCTATGCCAGGTTCAGTACCAGTTTAAGCTTTGCTACATACATAAACCCTTAACCAATAATTTGCATATTAGGTCTGCATAATTTTGTGTGAGGCCCCACCTCGACTCGATCTGACATTTCAGTGGTTTTTATATTGAGACTATTACGGATGCTTTATTTTTATGCATTATGGATTTAGAAATTATATGATTTCATGAATTGGATAACATTGCTATATATTGATGATTTATTTATATGCTTTATGATATAGAACACTACATGATTTTTGAATAAGATGAATTTGCAGTGATAAATGTCGTTATTGAATTTGTAGGACTTTACTATGATAATAGAATTATGATGTATGTTTAAGTGTGGATCAACATTATGAGAATTAGGATGAATTGCTTATGTGAAATTGCTTGGATAAAAGATGTATTAAATTGTTCAGATGTAAATTGTATGCAAGTGATGATGTGTATTATTATTCCTGTGATTTATATTATATATGGTTATTTGAAAGTTACTAATGTGTAAATTGAGATGCGCAGGAAGTTATCCATGTGACAATGGAAATATTACGGAGAACCAAACCTAGACCTATGTGTGTTCGTAAGCCAGGGTTTGTCTATTTGGAGAGACAACACCCCATTTGTGTTGTATTTTATTCATAATAGTAAATGATGCATGTGTGTTAAGTGTTATTTAATTGATTTATGTAAAATCCACAAGAGACGATTTCATGTATTAATTTGTAAAAGTATTTTCTTTGTGACACATGTGTGGATTTATGTTTGAATTTTTAAATTTGTCTCTTGGTGGGAATTGTTTAACTATAGCTTTTTCAATTAATGTAACGTGATGTCATAAATGCCTTGGGTAAAGAATCTTTGGGATGGTCAACATAGGTTTGACCCGAAAATAAACTTCAGAGGGGTTAAAAAAGGGTTAAATGGACACCTAGGGGTAGTTTAATAGGGTTTCCTAAAGCCCATAAGGTATACCTAAGGGTTAGGGGTAATTTAAGGAAAGTTTCTGCTCCCATGTGACCTTTTAGACACCCTAAAAATTGACTTTTCTAAGTTGTGCGAAAATTGAAATTAGAAGATTTGAACCTAGTTGTAAACCTTCCTTTTCGAATGAGAGTTCCCTTTCCCATTCTATCTTACCTTCCTCTTTAGTTTTTAGAAACCTGTGAGAACTCTCACAATGGGCTTCTTAAGCAAGAATTAGAAAATTTGTGGGTAATCACCCACTCTCCAGTTTTGGAGACAAGAGAATTTTTGAAAAGAATAGACTAGATTTTGAATAGAGAATTTTGGCTAAGGGTAGAAGGAGAAGAACCGTGGAATTGGGCTGCTCATCCTCAACAAAACTAACCTACCTTTGGGCAGATTAAGGTTGGTTGCATTCTTCTTAAAATGGCTTTCTTACTACATGTGTTTGAAAGTAATGTTAGTGTAAAAGATTTGCTTTTGTGCGTGTTCTTTTGGAAATTTTGTTTGGTATTTTGTGTTATATATTGTATGTGTTTTTTGGGAGTCATCAAGACCTCTTACTCTTGGGAGAGAGGAGGATCTTGTGGGTGGTAGAAGTGATAGCCCTCGAGTGAGAGACTCTCATTATGAGAGTGATCACAAGGGATTTTGTGTGACCCTTGTTGCATGGCTTGTTTGTGCAATGGGGGTCATAAGGAGGGAAATAAGGCATGAATGCCTTGGGGGGCATAAGGAATAAGGGATTGCTATTCTTGAGGTTTTTGGTTGCCATGAGGTGGCTACATGTTTTTCCATACTTGCAGTTCTCCTTAGGGTATTTGGTCCACTACCATCCTTAAAAAAGGTCATCACCAAGGTGTGGTGCAGTGTAGCCAGGTTGGGAGTGTGTTTTAATTTGTGTGTATTCTATCTTGTGTGCTTGCATGTTTGTTTCCCGTCTAGGGCTTGATTCTCCGAGCTCGGGGGTGGCTACCAGTTAGCCTAGGCTGGGAGGTGACCACTCCATGGTCATAGTTTTGATTTAAAATGCAGGATTGCTGGAAGAAAAGAATAGGACAAGTGGAAGGTTGCAGGAGTTATTTGTTGTAGGAAATTATTTGTAAATGTAATTATGATTTTTGAAAAAAAATCCTCATTCGTTGAAATGAGAGGCTAATTGTAATATAGAAATAAAGACATGGGATTATGTTATTTGTTATTTAGATGAAGAAAATATCTTGTTATTTTGCAGAAAAGATAAATGGATTATTTCTAAGTTCTAGTCCTAAAGTTGAGGTTAAATCTAGTAGAGTATTTAATATTTCTTGGAATGAAATGAGCTAAATATATTCTTCTTTTTAATTGAAAAGAAATGCTTTTGATTTGCATGCAACTGTCCACGGAAATATAAAAGTCATTTTTATTTAATTCTGTGATTTTTTTTTTATCTGCGATTTTGTCTTTTATTTTAATTACAGAAAATGTGAGATTTAGTTGTTGTTAGATTTTATTAAAGTTGTTATCTAAATAGTTGTTGTAGAAATTGTAGAATCTGTAAATTTAATTATTGCAGAAAACTGAAAATCTTAATCTATTTTAGTCTTAATCAGAATAAATCTATAGAACCAGATTACATGAAATAATTTAAGATTCTTGAGTGTTGTTGTTAAGTGATTTAATTTTGCCCTTTTCATCATTTTTGCTGAAAGAAAAACAATAACTAAATAACCCATCTATTCCTTTAGCAACTAAGATTTTGATAAAGGGGAAATAAACACAAATTTATTTAACCTCAATATAGCATCAAAACTATTAAATAAGCTACTGATTAAAAGCACCTGCATATTTGTTGTATAGAAAATTGATACTCTAGTTATAACGTGTATTTATTTTGAAAATAAACATATATATATATATATATATATATATATATATATATATTTCACAAATTTGCATACCTGCGTCTATGAGTAAAAGAATTCATATTTAGAAATAAACGAAATACACTTATTTATATGTGTATATATATATATATATACACTTAAGTAATCAATTTATATATATATATAAAAAAAAATTAAATATACAGATTAAAAAGGACATTATATATATATATATATATGTATATATATTATATATTAAAAAAAAAAAAAGGGAATTTTTTTGATGCCCTCGGCCGAGCCACTGTGCTTTGCACAAGGGCCAGCGGCGTCTCCCCACTGTGCCTTGCACAATGGTCGGCGGTGCCTCCCACTATGCAATGCACAATGGTTGGCGGGGCCGAGCCCGCTGTGTAATGCACAGTGGGAGGCGTCGGCCACACCATTTTTCCCCCCTCCAAACTGCACCCTCTTTGGCCATGGCCGCCGCCGAACCTCCCTAAATTCGGCCCTGCAATAAAAAGTGTTAATCAAAATAAAAACGTAAGTATAAAACCCTAGCTCGGGTAGGGCTAGGGTAATGACAATAGAAATAATAAAAAAATTATAATTTTAGGGAGATTTTATAATGCAATTCCCTAACTAGGGTTGCATGACTTTATTACCCTAAAGTTTGGGAAATTGTTAAGGAAACTAAATTTATATATTTAGAAACATATTTGTTTATAAATATAATTAATTAAATACACATATATGAAAATATAACTAGAAGGTTAAGAGAATTAAAGATTAAAGCAAATCTTTAGATTTAAATATTTTTTATTATTAAATGGAGATGAACCTATATATATAGGTATTTACCTTGTAGGTCATATTTTCTCTATGGATTTTAATCACTAATGAAGTTAATATTTAATTTTTAAGTTCTAATAGATTGAGTTGTTTGAATTAAAATTCAGTGAAGTGATATTTAATTCTAATTAAATAAAATTAGATGTTGTAAATTAAATAATTAGGGATTTAAGTTCTAAATGTAATTTATTGAAATAGAGGGTTTAAATTTTTTTTATCTCCCCTCGACATAGGTGCACGTGATTTATCTTGAATAGGAAAATATTCAATTTGCGATTATAACCGACCCTTTAGTCGTTTTAGCTAATCTACTACTTAATTATTGCTAAGTAAAATATTTTATATTTGTAAATTTAATGTTTTATAGTTATGTTTTTAAAAAAAAAAATTTGTCCCATTCTTGCCCTAAATTTTGGGCATGACATTTTGCCTATTTCCTATTACAAAATGATCTACAATGATCTCATACATATATGAGTCATATTACAACTCCCCATGTCGGCTTACAATGATTTTACAATTAATTACAAAATACATTTTAAACAAAATTGAAGTCGGCCAAAGTGTCGGTATCCTTCCTTTCACTGCCGGTGTTCTATATGCCAGTGTAAAGTTTGTCGGTGCCAGTGCCGGTATCTTTGTCTTGTCGGTGTCATATGATTACAAGGTTGCCATCAATGACAAAACCTTCAATCACCTACAATTTCTCATTGAAGTGTGCAATTGCCAACAATCTCCCCCTTTGGCATTGATGGCAACGCTCATAAGAAAAATCAAAAGTATCCAAAATGATATCCAAAAATAGTCTGCCAAAATTGTCTTACCAAGACTGTGTGCCAAAATGTATGCTCCCCCTGAGTGGATGATGTCCTTTCTTCTAACCATTTTTCTCATCCCACTACTCCCCCTTTGACATTAATGACAAATGTTTTCATTCGGTGTCAGTGGAGTCCTGCTTGGATTCTTGTAACTGGTGGGTTGCAATATCAAAAATATCTGTCAAAATTAAATTTATACCATTATTGAATGTTTTGTTGTCTTTTATTGCCTCTTGACTTCTCTGCACTGTACCGGTGAGTATGTGCATTTGCTCTTCCGGTGTCTTCAGTCCAGGAACCAGAGCCTCATAAATTTCTTTTCTCAAAGAAATAAGGCATTCTAGTCTTGGAATAAGTCTGCATTTCAAGTCCTTTGCTTTATCCTTTATTCCCTATTTGTCCTTTTCTAGTTTCTTGATTTTCTCTTCTTGCTCTACAATCTTCTTCTCTAACTCCAAAAATGAATCTAATGCACCTATCAGATTGTCAGCAATATTGTTTATCTTATCTTGTGGTTTGCTGATCTCCTTGTCAAGGTATTCTGTTAAGACATTTGTTTTACAAGTGTCCTTGTACAGTTTCTTGAAGTCAAAAATTATTTCTCCAAGTTCTAGTAATAGAGTATTCATTTTCTCTTTATTCTTCTTCACAATATCCTCAAAGAATTTCCTTAAATGTATCCTCATTTATTTGATCAATAGTCAATATGTTACCAGTGATGAACTTAGATAATGTGTCTAGTTGTCCTAAAGAATCCTTACTATCAACTGTGCACTTTGGTGCAATCAATTTAAGAATTGGAATTGTATCATCAATAGCCTTATAGGCTTATGCATTGCATTCAGTGATCTTCTTTATTGAATCTAACAGGACCTCTATTACATTTGTAGGTCTGAATTTTGCCATAGATGTACCAGATGTTTGTCCAACAGTTTTTACAATAGCCATGCTACTGGTTGTGGTAATTTCCTTGCTTGATTCGACCTCTGGTAGTTCAGTCTGTGTTTGCATTTCTATAAGTAGGGGTTTGGGATTTTCAGTTTGTGTCGGTGACTCTATCTCTGTCTGAACTTGAGCCTTAACCTGTACCTATTTTGGTTTCTCTGTCTATGTCTCAAAAGGTTTCTCTACCTGTATCTCAGAGGGTTTCTTTGAGCTTTCATCTGTCGGTTTCTTAGATGTAGTCTCAGTTTGTACCTCTGAACTCTCTTTTGTTGGTTCTTCTGATGGTTTTTCAGTTGTATCTATCGGTTGCTCTGCCTGTGTAGGTTTTTCTATGTTTATCTCAGCCTCTATAGTTGTTGACTCAGTAGTCACATTTTTCTCCTTATCCTCAGTGGTTTCTCTGTCAACCATGACATTAACTTCCTATGTGTCTACATTTACCGTATACAAAATTTTAGATTCATGATTTGTATCCTCTACCGGAGTCTCCATACTCTCTATGGCCAGTTGTCTGCCAGTAGTGTCTACCGATGGAGTGTTTGAAAGAGGTGGGGGCATATTGTGAGTTATTTTCAGGCTTGGTGGTCCACCTACCTTACCTTTCCCCTTATATCTGTCCTTTTGATGTACTTTAATAGTTTTTGGCCTAAGCAATTCTTCCTCTTTTTCTTTTTCCACAAAGAATATCTCCCATCCATCTGATGTTTCCTCTGATACTTCATTTACTCTACCTGCCATTAGTGCTACATGTCGGTGAGTAATGAAAAATACTATCTAGTTTGCTTCACTGATAAGTTTATCAATTTCATTAGGTGAGTTAATTGGATTCACTGCAATTAATTTTTCAATCTTAATTTTCTTGTCCATCTCAACAATGAATAATCTGTAATGCCTCGCCAGGAAACCCCGAAGGGTTTAAGCTAAAACACTCAATGGAGTGTAAATATATATATTTTTAAATAATATATTAATACTAATAAGAGTGTTAATAATAAGACACAACATCAAGATACATTGGAGTTATCTAACTCTTAGATAACACAGCGGAAGACTAACCGAACCTAAGGAGTTTCCCAACGTGATTATGTAACCTTACACCTAACTCAACTCGCGACATTTGATCCAATTAAGTTGGATATCTTAATTACGAGTTAATGCTTTAGACATGGATAAAATATGTTCGAAGAATTGACATTTTATACTTTAGGAAGCATTCATCTATTATGATTGGAGATGAGGCTAACATGAGGATATTTACTCAATGTATTTTAAACGTAGGCATCTTAAGAATTCTCCCATTAAGGTTTAAATATGGTTAACTTGGCGAGACCATCCATTTTAGATACAATATAACTAATTTATCAAAGTTTATTTTTATAGATGGTTAAAATGTAAATAGCCAAAAGAGTTCATCCATTTAAGTTAAAATAATGCTAAGAGATGGAGTTCATTCATTAAGGTGAAAATATAATATAGTCACATGAGTTCATCCCTTTAATTAAAATATAATTAGTAAGATGATATTCATTCGTTAAGGATTAAAAATGTAAGTAACATAGTGACGATCATTCAGTAGGGATAAAATATAACTAACTTAATGAGTTCACTCACTTCAACTAAAATAAAGTTAATATGAAGAAATACATTTGCTAAGATTAAGATATAAACAACTAAATGAGTTCTCCCATTTTAGTTCAATTATAGCTATTATGATGAAGTTCATTTATAGAGGTTAAAATGTGGGTAACCAAATGAGTTCATCCAATTATAAAACTAATTTGGTGAGGATTATTTGTTTAGAATAAAACGTAAAAAACTAAATAAATTCATCCAATTTAGTGAAATATAGCTAACATGACGATGTTCATTTATTAAGATAATATGGTAAGTAGTTGAATGAGGTTCATCCATTAGATTTCATTTTAGATATTCTGACAGTTAATCCAATATTAGTTACCCATTCAATAGGTTCAATTTATAAGCTTTATAACAAGTTAATCCAATAATGGTAACCTAGCGAGTTTCTTTCCATGCTTACTTCTTTTCATTAACATTAACAAAATACTTTCCATAATCATATTTACAATCTTTTATGACCCTAATTACTACATTTAACAAGATGACTATATTCATGCATTCAAGAATTAACTTCATTAAATCCCCATTATACACTTACAAAATGCAACCATACATGCTAGCTCTAAGTAAGAAACATGAGAGACAAAAGCATCACATAACATAGATATGATCTCGGAGTTCACCCCTAGAGGGCTACATCTCCGAGTCTGCTCAACTGCAAGACCCCTTTGGCAATTATTTAAGTTAAGATTACATAAGGTTCATGTCATTTACATCTCAACCTTATAGGAGAACACAACCACTATACAACGACCACTTTGACCAATAAATACATAAATGATCCCTTCATAGAAGCAGATCCATCCGAACACATCTAAGTCAATTACAAGGGGTTTCTTATCAAACGATACTCTAACTAGGGACTTGACCAACTATGGCAATTTCCCATATGTCCTATAACATCTAAATTCAAAAATAATATGCATTTGGATAATATGTAAATTTAAACATCTCCGAATAATAAATATGATTTATTTCATACATCTCCAATGAAAGAGAGTTATTCTATCTATTCCCAAAGGAGTATTTCCTCATTAAAACAGGTTCCCAACTTCAATATTAATCATTATATAATTATTAGCCCCTGGATAATAAAATATAATCAATTAATAATTTAATAATACATGATTTTCACTTAATTATTATTATTAAAATATATATATTAATCTCATTTAAAATATATATATATATATTAATAAACGAATTGAATAAATCATAGATTTCAAACTTAATATTAAATAGTATATGTTTATTAACCCTTGTTAATAAACTATATAATAATAATATTTAACACAAAATAAAATGGACTTTTTTTTTAAAACAAAAATCACTTTATCCTTTTATTTCCAAAATCTTCCAAATAAAGTATTACTTTATCTTTTTATTTCCAAAATCTTCCAAATAAAATATTACTTTATCCTTTTATTTCCAAAATCTTCCAAATAAAATATTACTTTATCCTTTTATTTCTAAAATCTTCCAAATAAAATATTAATCCTTTTATTTCCAAAATCTTCCAAATAAAATATTACTTTATCCTTTTATTTCCAAAATCTTCCAAATAAAATATTAATCCTTTTATTTCCAAAATCTTCCAAATAAAATATTACTTTATCCTTTCCCCACATAATGAAATAAATAACAACTATATATATATATATATATATATATATATATATATATATATATATATATATATATATATATATATATTAAAATTGCCTTAACTTTTTTTTACATGCCTCCAACATGTGGTGTTTTGTATTTATATATATATATATATATATATATATATATATATATATATATATATATATATATATATATATATATATATATATATATATATATATATATATATATATATATATATATATATATATATATTAAAAATACAAAACACCACATGTTGGAGGCATGTAAAAAAAAGTTAAGGCAATTTTAATATTGCCTGGTAACAACATGTAAAAAAAAAATTAAGGCAATTTAATATTGCCTGGTAGCTTTGTTACCATAGGGTAGCATGTTGTCCCCCCATTTATTTTATATTTTTTTTTTTTTTTTTTTCAGTTTTATTTTAAAATATTTACTGTGTAAAACACAGTCTAAAAATGTCAGTCTCAAACGGAATTAATTTTATTATTTTTATTTCTACACAGTCTCAAACAGAGATTTAAAATACATTTCCAGAATGTTAATGGCTTTCCAAAATATAAAATAAAATTCTCTGAGAATAAATTTTGATTTTTAGTTTATCTCAAGATTTAATATCAAATCAAAACACTATAAAAGTAAAACAATAATAAACTAAAAACCCCCAAATTTTCTTTCATTCACAGTCACTGAAATATATTTTTCCAAAATGTTTAAAATAAACAATATGAGAAATTTTATTGCAAGAACATGATTTTTTTTCAATATACCCAATATCTTTCCCCAATACAAAGCAATGCAAACCCATTTTTTTTTCAAAGCTGAAACAAAACATCATTTTTTTTATTTAACAACGAAATAGAAAAGAATAACCAAGAATCCTACCTCTCTTCGCATTCTTGGCAAGATCTTGAAGGAGAGCCCAACTTGCAGCTATATAAAAATCCATCCTTCCAAAATCCCCAACATGCATAAAAATTTCTTCTTCCCACAGACTGTCGGTTGCTTCCCGTGAATCCCCAAATAAAATAAAATAGAAAAATATATATGAAACCTAAAGTTTTTTAGGTTTTCCCCCAAAAATATTTTCCAATCATAAAATATTTAATTAAAAGAGCATTTTGTTTTATTTTGTTTTAACTCAAAAAACAAAACAAATCAAAAATGTTTTTCTCTTCCTCATGTAATTTCTAATTTTGAAATTTAAGCACTTTTTAAATAAAAAGGAAATAATAATTCTTTTCAACGATTCAATTAATTTAATTTGATTTTCTAATTAAAATGCTTCTCTCTTATTTAA